>NC_079546.1:25985974-26285974 GCF_015846415.1 Triplophysa dalaica | reverse complement strand
TAACTTCAAGAAATGCCCCCATGTTAGACTGTGGCCTTGTTGTAAAAGCTCATTTTTCATCCACTAGAGAGCATCTTTCTAATTTAGAAGCATTTTACTAGTAACACTGACAGTGTGTGCTGGTTTTGACTGCTTTTAACTAAGTGAACTGCAAAAAGTGTTTACTGGCACAGTGATGAATAACAACATGTTAATAGTAAGAATTGCCCACTATACTGGAGTGTTACAAGATCTTCTTACATCTTTAGCATATAAAGTGTATTACATTTACATTTATAATTGCAACGGATGTTAACAGAGAATGTTCTTAACCTACGGTTGGTGTTCGTTAGGAAGTGAATTTGCAGACAATTAAAATAAATCATTATATTTCCATGTATAAAATAAACAGACGTTCAGTATGTAAAGCGCTTGTTTATCTTTCTTCCATAAAAACATTTAAATCAAACAGTCACATGTATAGTCATGGCCAAAAGTATTGGCAGTGATATACGTTTTGAAATTTATACCACTGCAAATTTAAAAATTGAGTTTGCTGCTTCTGTGTTTGTAGATTATTGTGCCACGTGTTTCTAAGGTATACTAGATAACTTAAGTTAAAAAAGTTTTAAAAGCGTTTATTGGCAAAAACCTGATGTATGCAAAGAGTCAATATTTACAGTGTTGGGCCTTATTTTTCATAACCTCCACAGTGGGCACCTTGAGTTTGAATCATAACACTATTTTAAAACCACACTCTTGTATCACACAATGTTCTCTCATTACCGTACATTACTTGGGTAAATTTGAAGTGATTATATCATAGCAAACATTACATTGGTTGGCGCAACAATTGTACTTTAAAAACCATGGATTGGCAAAAAATTACATTTGAAGTTTTGTTTGAAGTCACTCTTACGTCTTTTTTACATCAAGGTGGCCGATGGGTCTGCAATATGCTCTGGCATGCTGGGTATTAGATTCTGGGCCAAATCCTGACTGATGCTGAACTTATTGCCTTATTAATGCTCTGAGATTTTTATTTTTATTTGAATTTGAATTTATTATAATTTTTACTATGAATTTTGAGTCTTCTGGCTGTCCTCTGATTGACCACAGGTTATATAAATGGAATTGACATCTGGTTAGTTGCTTTTATTTTTGCAATTATTTTAAATGCATTGGATCACTCTGCATAATAATCATTATTACACGGCTCATTTAAATGCTTGATTCTGATTGGCCAGTCGTGACATTTCAAGTTTTTTTTTTTCATATAACAACCTCTCAAAACTAATGACTCCATGTAACATGGATGCTGCAAATCATTTTGAGAGGGGCAGTTTAGTATAACACAAAAATGAATTATAAATATGTCTTTTAACAACATGTATGACATTATACTTACAAACGATAAAATCATTTTGCCTGTTAGTGACGTTTGAACGTCGTTTCTTACTTTAAAACTGAAACTAAACGGCTTTTCCTCGCAGAAGGTCTGCATACTGTAAAAATCAGCTAATAAAATATTTCAAATTCACATTTTATGTCCAGTTTTTTTCTCATGTGGCAAGTAGTCAGCTTTATTTTAAACTCTTCACATGCACCAGACATACAAACAATCGAGAAGATATTTTCTCATACACCCGATTTAAACAGATAAAGTGCACAGGAACAACAGATATGACAGACATTCCTATAAACAATATACCAATACAATATTATATATATAGTGTGATAAATAAATAAATAGCAGCCATAAATAACAGTGTAAAGTAGCCGTGTAACAAGCGGGATAGTGTACAAGCAGCCAGCTGTTGTCGCGATAAAATCCTTTACTTAAACAAAGTTTATGAAAACCACAACAGCTTCAGCAGAAACATTGCAAAACACAGGATTTATGTTGATTGACAATACTTTAAGCCAAAACTGTAAATGCAAGTCTATGAACTGCGTAATTTCTCTTTAAAATAACAGCATACACCAAGCTTTTCTGAAATACAAACACATGCTTGATTTGCGTTATATGTTTTACTGCCCTGGCAGCAAGCAACCATTGAATCAATATCGCTTTTGCACAAAACATTGTTGAGATTTCAAAGAATCTCAATTTTATTAAAAGAAGGTCCTTAGTCTCACTACTGCTTGATGTTGGTTTGTGCTGCAACACAATTTTATTCAAAAAAATCTTCTTTATCTACGCCCTTGTATTCTTACTGAAACATTATTAAAAACGAGTCAAGGGCTCAACCAAAGCAAACACTAATCGCAATTATGTTGGTTTGTTGACATTTGAAAAACATTTCTACATTAATTGCCTATGCAAATGTGAACTTGATTAAATTCTATTGACATACTTTTATGTTTATTATTATTATTATGGCTATGACAAATTAACTATTTTAACATTGTTTCAATGGTAATTGATTCACCTGTTATCTGGGTTGTTATATGCATAAAGTGCAAGTTGGAGTGCCCAGAGAGTAAATGTGTATAAAAATAGCATAGGAATTATGTGTTCTTTAAAATATACTCTAATTAGGCTTCTGGGGAATTTTTTTGAGAGAATTTTCTTGTACGCATCTGAAAACCCTCACAACTGGAAGTGACGTAATGAGAGGGAGTGCGGTCGATGTAGACAATAGGAAAATAGTGGATCGCAATGACAAGGAGAGTTCGAAGAATATTATAAATGTTTATTCAGATTCGTATGACAGACCACTGCCATACAATTATGAGCCTGCTATGTGGACAAGTCAAAACGGGTAAAACATGTGGACACGATTTCCTGAAAGGAAGGAGTTTGTGTTACCTCTACAAATACAATCATTTACCATGAAAAATTTAAATAAATAACAATTTAAAACAGACTCACTCAGGACCGCTCCTACTGAATACCAAGATACTCTGCAGTGATCAAAGGCAAAGTGCCGTACTCTTCTCTCTCTCGTGACGTCAATGACGCGATGTTGAAAAAAAAGGTCTGTTTTCGAAGGCGGTTAAAGAAACGGTCACTTCTTCTACTAAATTTGCGCCCTTACATTTTGAGAAACATTTTAAATCCGTCATTGACTTTTCAGATGGTACTTTTTATACAAGGTTATATATTCATTTAAAAAAAATCTACTTGCAATATGCATTTTAATTATTCCTAAATCCACCCTTAAAGCGACTGACACAGCACACAAGCAGACAACAATATAATCAGAAGAATACACTTTCTCTTCTCATCACAGTGTGTGTATGTTTGCAATGTAAGAGGAGCAGCAAATGAGTAGCCATGAAACTTACAGATCTCGCAGATGAATGGAAGAGCATCTGAGCAGGGAAGATCATTTATCTGACCATCAGGATCTGCAGCACCACAAGGTCGATTCGGACCAGTCATGTCAGGTTGACCCGTCTTCCAGGTGATGGAGGAAGCATTGACATTTTTTCCATTCAACGATTTCCATGAGTCTCTATACAGACCAATCCAAATATGATAATTTCCTCCCATCATCTGCACCAGCTGGTCGTTTTCAGCTTGAATGCGAATGGTGGCCAGATCTGTGTGATGCTGTCTGCAGTAGCTCTGAGCTTGATGCCAAGTCATATTAAAATGATAGATGACAAACCTGTCTGCTCCAGTTTGCTGCTCTGTATAAAGACATGGAGGAGTTGATTCAATGTTTTTCTTTAAAGTGTCATTGTTAATGGCATTGAATCATCACTTTCGCACCGACATTTTATCAAACCAGCATTATTTTGATAAGTGTTTGCTTAAGTTAAGCTCTTGACTCTTGTATTTTAACGTAAGGCCTTTTCTGTGTCCTTAAGGCAGTGTGTTAAAGCTTGTTGTGCAAAGATTAAGACTAAGACTAGGACTGGGACTAGAGTAGGCATGACGATATTTGATCGCAAACGATTAAAATGACTGCACAATCCACTTAATAATTGTTATATTGCCCTATATGACTTGTTATATCGTTGCTGTTCTATTGAATTTGTCAACATCTTTGCGATAGATTGCGCCATGTTTACAAGCTCGTATACGTTGCTTGTGAATTCAGTAAGATTAAGTGACACGGTCAGTGACGATGGAGGGAAACACGGAGGAGTTGATCCCTAAAAACAACTCTACATCAGTAATATTGAAATGGTTTGGGTTTTCCCCAACTGACACGGCCCAATTTTTTTGAATTTTTTTCTAGATTGCCCACCCCTAGACTAGAGGCAGAAGCAGTATGGCAGTAGTGTCCGAATGGTTAGAGAGTCAGATTCTCATAGCCGGCGGGGTAACGACTGAGGTTCCCTTGAGCAAGGCACCTTACAGCCACTTACTCTGTGGGCGCTGCAGTGATAGGTGCCCACTGCTCCTGGTGTACATGTGTTCGCTACTCTCTGGATGGGTTAAAAGCAGAGGTTACATTTCGGGTATGGGTCAACAAATCTGACTAATAGGTCACTTTCAATTCCCTATGATGATGATGATTTTTAGACAAAGTAATTTGCCGTAGTGGAAGACACCAGATTTCAGGGAGGGGCAAGACTCGCTTCTCACACTATGCTGGGAATTTCACAAGCATTCACTGACTTGTGGGATAAACAGAAAATCGATAGATCAAAACTTCACGCTGTTGTACGTGACAACGCAAGGAATATGCCAGACAGTGATATGAGTTTGCCACTCTCCGCGGCGCGACCTCTGACGACAGAGCACGTCGGCTGTCTGGTTCAGGTTGTCCGGGATAAATGTGGCCTGCACGGATTTGCTCACCTGCTCACTCCATAGGTAGAGGCGTCGTGTGCGTTGTGTCAGCTGTCGTGAGCGTATGCCGCCCTGCTGATTGGTGGAAGAAGCCTCTTCAGTGACAGAAGAAAAGCTAACAACTCCAGGCAGTTGATGTGCCAACGCAACTAGGGACCCGTCCAACATCCCACTTCTGCATGCCCGTTGCACACTGCACCCCAACCTCGAAGGGAGGCATCTGTCGTTACCACGACGGGATTCGAGACCTGCCCGAGCGGGACTCCCGCACGTAAACAGGTCAGCTCTGACCAAGGTCTGAGGGTGTGCCGACACTGAGGCGTGACCGTAATCCGCCTGGTGCCACGCTGTCGACGGAACCAGACTCCGAAGCCAGTGCTGAAGCGGCCTGCATGTGCATCAACCCGAGAGGGATTACCCCTGCTGAGGACGCCATATGCCCCTTGAGCCTCTGAAAGTGCTTCAGTGGAACTACCGGAGTCCGACTGAACAGTCTAAGGCATATCATCACCGACTGTGCCCGCTCGTTGGTTAGACGTGCCGACATAAGAACTGAGTCTAGTTCCATACCGAGATAAGAGGTGCTCTGCGCTAGGGAGAGCTTGCACTTCTATAGATTGACCCGTAGTCCTAAACTGTCTAAGTGCATGAGCACAAAGTCCCTTTTTCGTACAGAGCACATCTCGTGAGTGTGCCAAGATAAGCCAGTCGTCGAGATAGTTGAGAATATGCACGCCTTGCTCCCTGAAATGCTAAGGGTTTCGTGAAAACCCATGGAGACAGGGCTCGACCGAAGGCCATGTACAGGTACCCCCATCCCTCGAACGCGAACCGTGGGAACGGTCTCCAGGGAGAATATAGACGTGAAAGTACATGTCCTTCAGGTTGATTACCACGAACCAATCCTGGTGACGAACTGATTCCAGGATGCGCCTTTCATGGGCACTATGAAGTACGGGCTGTACAGCCCAGAAGACATCTCGGTTATAAGGACGAGTTCGATCGCTCCTTTCGCTAGTAGGGCGGCAACCTCCTCCCGAAGTACGGGGCGTTCTCTCCTCACACCGAGGTGTAGAGAGTGCCCCGAAACTTGGACGGGAGGTTGCCTTTATTGCTCTCTGTTAAATAAAAAAAGTGTATGTAACCTGTGCATGCTTTCGTTTCTATCTTATTCTATCTATTGTTTAAACGTCCACAAGATGGCGATGCTTATCTGTGAATCTGATATTAGAAAACAGATACTCCAGGATGGGAAATGTTTTAAATATCAGGAAACTATCAGGGAAACGATGTATCAGTCGATCTCGAGTTAATATCATCAAAACAGTTTATATGAAATATTTCCAGCGTGATGTTCATTGATAAATAAGAGATGCTTTCGTTTGTGATTACTGAAGTAAGGCAATGTTATCACGAAGTAATACCATGTAAAAAGTTGGAAAATCGTAAATAAATCTTCTGAATTTTGTTGATGGGTTTTCTGGTTGAGACCAGTTACTGTGAAACAAATGTTTAAATGTAGAGGGTATTATTTTAGTTGCATTGCTTTTTAATGGAATTAATTATTAATTTAATCACATTAATCGCAAACCCACATTATCATTATTGATATCGGCCAGAAGAACTCTTAATAACCGGCTATCTGTATCGGCAGAGAAATGTACTATCAGTGCATCTCTTGTTAATTTATAATTAATATTATGGGAGTACTTGTCAGAGACAGATAGAGTTAGATTTTAAACATGTATAGTTGATATAATATGCTCAAAGTCTAACGCCATCTTAATCAAATACACTCGTATTATTTAGTATTTTTACTCACAAACGTATTGTTTTACTTAAGAAGAAGATTTATTAACTCTCTAGAGTTGTTTGGATTAGTGTTGACAGATGAATACATTTTTGGATAATAATTTACCTGAGGCTAAATTAATTATGGATTCAAATTCATTCTAGGGTGTACTGTGTTTTGAGTTGATTATTAAAGAGGATTCAACAGTCAAGAGCCAAACTACTCTAAACACTTAACACTCTATTTGGGTGATTTCTTATTGTTCATGTCTTCTTTTGTGGTTGTGCTTGTTAACCTCAGGTGTTCTATGGCAAGCCAAATTAGCTTTTAATCATTCTCAGGATATGAATTTGTGATATAAACAATTACATTTTTACTAGTAAAATTATCATTCTTGATGTCAAGAATACAATTTCTACTAGTAACAAATGCTCTTTTTGAAATCAGTAATTACATTTTCACTAGTAAACATGTGAATTATTGATATCAACAAACACCCAATCACTCGCAGATAAAAAGAATATACATTATCACTAGTAACCACAATATTATATGTTTTTTACTAGTAAGAATTGCATTTCTAACTTTTAACACTCAATAGTGTGGACACCTATAGACACACAACAATGTTGATGTATCACTAGTTATTTTACTTTGTTATATATCTTATATTACCATGAAGAAAAGCCCATAATCCGTTTAAGGCCGGGTGTCCCATTTCTGAATTATGCTTGTTTAGACAAAGTCGGGACGAGTACCAATGTTACCTTGTAGCCAATCAGCAGTAAGGTGCACAGTGCACAGGGTGGACATTACTCGAGCCGAGTGTGACGAAAGAGATACATGAGGGTAGGGGTGTGTCTGTTTTGGTGTTTTGAACATTAACAATGGCTATGAGAAATCTGAAAACCCGGCCTTTAATAATATACACATTATGAATGCAGCATTGCTTACCATTGTAGCAAAAAAAGGGATAGGCTTTGTTGCACGACATATCATTAAACTTCTGATTATTCATAAATCCACATTCCTGTTTTCCATTCTTGTTGTTTGGCTCTTCTGGATACCAAGTTGAGAATGTCAGATACTCATCTTGATAAGACCACCTCCAGCTACTGATGTCATTGTAGAGTCCAGTCCAGACAGCTGAAGTTAATGCAGGTTGAAGTGCTCTCTGTACTTTTTCCCAGTCTTCACTGCTTTTAACAGTGACCAGGTTTCCAATGTGATTCTGTCTGCAGTAATCTTGTGCCTCATCCCAGGTCTTCTGCTGCTGGATCAGAACATACTCAAACGAGATGCTCTGGGTGAAGAGTCCTGTTGACAAAAGTGTACAGAAATACTAACGTTAGCCCTATGTTAGACTTTATTTGATGTGCTTTGTTAACAATTGAATTGATATATATTCAGGACACAATGTGTGCAGAACATGATGTCTATTTAGTTCATATAAAAAAATAGAAAAATCTAAATGTTGTCTCAACAGGCAAAATAAAATAACGTGAAAATTTTAGTAGCATGAGTGTAATACGGTTCAATTAGAAGGAAGGAAGGAGACCGGAACCGGCAAACATTTAAACATTTAATAAACAACAACAAAGTAAAAAGACAGCCGGCAGCCCCTCATGGACGACTGCTGGCGAATAACTAAAATCCAGGCCTGGTCCTCTCTTATCGACGGTCCGGTCGCTCGTTCTCTTATGCTCCCAAAGTCCTCCGTGATACGAGACCGGTGCCCGCACAGCTGGCGTTCCTTAACACTCACTCACCGGCCTCGACTCACGGTCTCACCCCGCCCATTCCACTACTTCTGCGTTTTATGAATAAAATTGTCTAAACATGTCACTTACAAAGATTTTTTTTTTTGGATATTCAGTTGTGTCAACTTAGTGAGTAAAATAAAAAATCAGTACTGCATGCCTAAATAAAAAAATAATTGCCTGAACATTAAAATAATTGTTGACATCTTGAAAATCTTACTGCATCAGGTTGCCCTATATTAATTTTTCTCAATAATTTCTTTTTTAGAGTGAATTTCTTAAATTCAATTGACAAATAATGTGCCCACCAATGCATGACATTTTTGTTAACTCTAAAGGTGGGGGGTTACAAGCTATTTCATGCATTCAGATTTTTTTACTCTGTTAGACGTTGTGGCTTCTCATGTTTAACATGGTCAACTTGTCAAAAAACAAAAAAAGGACGTAGTATTTCTGTGCTCAATATACTCCGCCAGTGTTTTTACAGATTTCTCAATGTTTTTTTCGAACTTGAATTTTTGTTTTCTCATTCTCGGCATTTCGTCCGCCCTGTGGAGAGTAGGCAGGCAGCACAACCCCAAGGGTGTGGTGGGTATACCCTCGGTCTGCGAGAGTCGTCGGCTTCCTTCACTGCGTCTTCGCACCTTTCAGCAACATTCTAATCTTCAGATGCCTCTGACCCAGACAGACCCGGAAGAACCCCAATCCCCCCAGCGCTGTATGTTCAGCAGCCTTGCGGGCACTTTCATTCCCATTAGGCTGTCGGTCTCCCTGGCATGGGGCCAACCGGTTATGGTGCAGAACCACAGTCTGTCCTCCAGGCTTTTTTCTGATGCGGTAAACAGACCCTCCAAGTCTCTTCACAATACAACAAGGTCCTATCCAGGCACAGTCCAGTTTAGGTGAACACCCCTTCTTTCGCTTTGAACCACAAACCCAGACCAGTTCCCTTGCGTAAAAATCACTTCCTCTGCAGTGATGGTCACATGCACATTCTGATGAGCACCTGCCTGCTGAGCCTGGATCTAGTTACTTATTGGCATACTCTAATCCGGGGGGGGGCTGGTGCATCTGGTGGCTGACCCATCACAAGTGATGAGGGGGTCCACAGCTCCCAGCCCAGCATGAGGAGTGCTGGGGTACAGCCATTAGTCTCCTGCACCACACTCTGACAGGCAAGCAAAATCAACGGCAACTGAAGATTCCAGTCCTTCTGATCCTGGCTCAAGCATAGGGCCAACTGGGTGGCAAGGATTCTGTTATACCGCTACACCAACCCTTCACTCTTGGGATTTTGGGGAGTTGTCCCAGTCTTTAGGTTGCCAAGCTACCGGCAGAGCTCAGAGAACAAATTCCTTCCTTGAACCCTATTCACTTCAGCTGAAACCCCAAAAGGAACAAACATGCCTTCCAACAGTGTGTCAGCCACCGTCCCAGCCTCCTGATTGAGAATTGCGTAAAACCCTTTAAGGCTTTATAAGTATTTAAAAGAACTTTAAAGTCAATATGATACTTAATGGGTAACCAGTGAAGAAATGATAACATTGAGGTTATTGAACTAACTGTAGTTTGTTTATTGATGATGCAGGACAACCTCTAAGTAGAGCATTACAAGTCTTGAGGTCAAAAATGCATGATTAAGCTTTTCTGCTTCAGCAACAAATAGAATATTTCGTAATTTGGCCACATTTCTAAGGTGGAAAAAGGCTGTTTTTGTGACATTTGAAATGGGATTTTTAAATTAACTTCAGAAGAAGGTGCGTCAAGGCAGATGTATTAAGCACATTATTCTGCTCCGGGCACGTGCATAGTAAAGAAGCAGTGTTTGCTTTAGTTGGACTGTTGACTTTATTGCAGCTCATTACCTTTTGCGTTCATTGCATTATTATTTCGTCATGTACACTTATGCAATAAATCTGAAAGAGAAGCAGCTGAAGCAACTTTTGTTTGCTAAGTTACTGAAAATACATCATAAAGAAGTTGATTATTTTTATAATAATACTATCTTTGTTAATATATGTTTTGTAACACTTAGACACTTGACATACAAATCTCAATGGTGAGAAACAATCATGGATGACTTTTGTACTATGCACCCAGAATGCATTGCAGCATGATGCAGTTCAGTTGATTGTCACCATTGTTGAGATTCATAAGTGGATTGTTGATATCTCTGTATGTTCAACTCAATCTCTAGATTAGTCTTTTGACTAAATATATTGGGAGCACTTTTGGAAATTTAAATACTTTACATTTATTAACAATTCAGATCACTACATGGTAATTGTCCCACAGTGTGGTCGCTTTTGTGGAAAATGTCCCTTTCTAAAACAAATGTGTTTCAAGTAAACAGTTCAGGACAATCTTTATAAATAAACAGAGCCAACAGTCCATCTAAAATAAACACTGATCACACTAATGATGACTTACATATTTAACCTCAATAAGATCTTTTGCAGATGTATGATCTACAGTAACTAGCTGACAACAGTGTTGACAATATACTACTGTAGAAACAGCAGGTAAGAGCTAACAGTGTAAAGCACTGAGTCAAGAGAGGTGATGGAAGACTCAGATGAAACACAAGATAATTCACATAAGGAGTTTTATTAAGGCATAAGAAGAGGTTTGAGGTCACAAGTTCATAAGATATAACTTGAATAAAAGAAAAAGGAATCACATAACTGTACATCCAGGCTTCTAGATACACATTTACTCAAACTGACTGTGAACAAAACATCTGCTGTAACACAAAACCAGCACAAGGTTTAACACACTGGCACCCTCCTCCTCTCTGGAGTGACTATAAGAGAGACTGACTCTAATAGACCAGATTCACCAGGTGAAGCACCAGAGCAGATCATTCTACCATCAGATACAATCCAGAAAGAGAAGAAAACATTACATATATTGAAATCAGGAAGAATAAAGCATGTTTTAAAGCAATATAGTCTCCTAACCACTTATTCCTCAAACACATTTCCTGCCGCTTATATAAGAAAAAGGAGAAAAGCACCCCCACTGTGTGGAATAATGGTTTCCTCCAGAACTTTAAACATCTCTGAGAGCACCAGACCCCCTTAAGAGAACACACCACACCTGAAGCAGATGTCAGTGGTGCTCACATCATGAGAACACGGGTGTAAACCAGCTCCATATACATCTGTCTGACTGCTCAAATCAACACAATAAATTGTCAAGTTAAAAGTGTTTTGTCATTATTGTATGAATACAAAGACAAAAGCCAAAATCACATCTCATCATCAAGGTCCGCTCGAGAGGCTCATGTTTCATCATGTGTGTAGTGATAGAAACACAGCCGCACACAATGTGATATGATAATTCCTGAAGCCTTTGTGTGTCTAATCAATTTAGTTGTTACACAACAGTTTGTGAACATGTGTGTTGATTCTTATGAAAATATCACAGCCATAAAACTGCTTTAGCCTCATGTTGTAGTATCACAGACATCGCAGGACAAATGTTACACATTAATAGACATTCAGACAATGTGCATCATCACTTAGACGTCATCATCTGATCTCATTGTATTTAAACCACAACACATTCATCTTAACACACTGTTACAATAGCAGAAATAAACCTAACTGAACATTAAACCACAAGAGTCAAGAGCTCAAGTAAAGCAAACTCTGATCACATTAAAAATCACAATGAATTAAATTTCAATATTTTTCAACATTAGTAGTGGTCGTGAAAGTGATATTGATTAAATGTTAATAACATAATTCCAACAAATAAACAATTAAAAGTCTTGCTGCATTCAGATCATTTAACACAATTTATTTCAAACCTCCTCATATAATTGATTTATTTCCATGTGAAAAACTCAAATGAGTCTTAAAAACATCACATTTGAACCAAATTTGAACATACGAACAATTATTAATTATTAATAATGAAATATTTAATTAATGTATCGTTTGTCATTTTAAACGCCGTTAAAGACACACACACATCTGCATTTGACTTTGTATTAGTTTTTTTGGGATTTATGGTTTCTTACATCAAATGGTGATTTTAATGAGAAACTGATAAAAATGCACACATGGCATCAATCAACCTGTGTTTTAAAGTTTATTCATTTCATATTTGTATTTTATTTTGATTTAAACCTTATAAAGTTCAATTAGTTTTGTAATTGAACAAACATAAATTCAAAGATTTAACATTTTGATGAAAAGTGTCACACTGACCTGAGAACAGCAGCACATGAATGAGTTTTTCCATTGCTGATGGCTTCACAAGTATGAAATGAATCTGAAATGATGAAAATATCTTATTGAATCATAATAAACACTTAAAATGAACAAAGTGACTCAAAGTGAAGTGACTGGTTTGAATTATAAGAAGAAAACACAAGTTTACCTTCATCAACACTCAGGAGTGAACATCAGACTGTCTTTGCTTGTTCAGTCTCAACATTTCAGCTTTAGTGTCCTACACAAATGTGTGCATTCACCTAAATGCAAAACCTGTTTTTGGTTTGAGATCCTGAGACTGATTTGCATTTTGTGTGCAGTGAGTCTTTAGGAATGGCTCACATGTGTGTTTGTGTACATACGTGTGACCCTGGACAAGAAAAGCAGTTTTATTGGTCAATTTTTTGAAATTGAGATTTTTACATAATCCGAAAGCTGAATAAATAAGATGTCTATTGATGTGTGAGTTGTTAGAATAGGACAATATCTGACTTAGATACAACTGTTTAAAACTCAGGAATCTGAGAGTGCAAAATAATCTAAATATTGAGAAAGGGTCTTTATAGTTGTTCATCAGGGGCACTGTGGCAGGACATCCACATCTAAGTTTTTATATATTTAAGGTAGAAAATGTAAAAAATATCTTCATGAAACATGATCTTTACTTAATATCCTGATGATTTTGACCAATACAATGTATTTTTGTCTTTCACTAAAAATGTTCCCGTGCCACTGTTTCTGGGTATTAAAATCATGTACTTCATGTGGTTTTAAGCAGAGATGGAAATGGGAGGTGGGGGCTGGTGGTCTTGAAATGAAATAAAACTTCACTGACTTTCTATCCTATTAGATCACATAAAACCAATGTCAAAGTTCAAAACACAAGTATCTTCACTAGGTTCTGTAGTCTGAAGGAGAGACACACAGATCTGACTGAAGTCTGTTTCCTGTGTCATGAAACCACGTAACATAACACAAGACTTTCTCTTTCCAGGAGGAATAAAATTTATAGATTTTGTCCAAATATTGATTGTTTTAATGTAGATCATCTTAGTCAGATAATAATCTCTCACTGGAGACCGTACAGGAGTCTTATGAAGAGAATCAAATAAATGATGCTCTTATCATCACACTATCACAAGATTTTATAATCCATAAACACTCTCACTAGAATTAATCTCACAATCTCAATGCAAAGTCAATGCAAATTCATCTCATTACAGACATAAGTAAAACATAATTTGCATTGTTCAACGAATATTTGAATTCCATTCACTTGATGGTATTAAAGAAATTAAAAGATTAAATAATCTTCAGTATATATGAGTTTAACTAGTGAACATGACAGGACTTGAACATCATAGTTTCCATGAGTGGCCTCTGCATATCATTTGTTTTTAAAACACGACGCTGTTTTTCATACATTAAAGGTCTTCGTGATCACTGTCTGTCACGCTCAATTGAGTTTTACTCGCGTCATTTAAGATGCATATTAGACACATCTGTGAGTTTGAAACCTGTTCTTCAAAACACCATTTGAGTAAAATAAATTCAGCTTAAAATAAAAAAAGTTTATTTTGTGTCTTGTGAGACTTGACTCAGTCAAACATGAACAGTGCAGTGTCTATAGGAGTCTAAAAATAATTCTAATAATTTATGATATATAATATAATGTGATGTGAGGTGCCCTGCGATGGGTTGGCACTCCATCCAGGGTGTATCCTGCCTTGATGCCCGATGACTCCTGAGATAGGCGCAGGCTCCCCGTGACCCGAGGTAGTTCGGATAAGCGGTAGAAAATGGAATGGAATGGAATATAATGTGATGGAATTAAAGCCTATAAATACTTTATTTTGATGAATTTGTGCCGACTTTAATTGAGAGCCAGATTCCAAATGTGGGCCATTTTTGACCATACACTGAAAAAAATTTGGAGTAGGATTTACTTTAAAAAAGTTAGGAAAGTTTTTTCACTTAGAAAATCCTCATTTCATCTGTTATTTTATATTTCTGTTATTTATAGCGTATTTCTTTTCATTTTATATGTTACATATAGATCATATATTTAAACATGCACACAAAAATTGTCTTCCAATATGTGTGCCTTTTCAATATATTTAATTGAAAGGGATATTGTCTTTTTAATTTTATGTTTACTCAAAAATAAAATTGCTGTAAATTTATTCACCACCCTTCCGTCCAAGATGTGGGTGACGTTGTTTTTTCAAGAAAAACAATTATTTAAGAAGATATTTGGTTGAATTAATGAAAGTCAAAAACTCTACTACATTCAGCACAAAGGTTATCTTTGCCCCTTGACGTTTAACTGAAGTATTATCATGTGAATAAATTGATCTGTGCAAAAACTGAAAACTATTGTCAAATCTTCAGGGGGATTACAATCGACTACATGTTCCCTGAACACTTAGAAGGGCAGATCCATTGAAGTGACAGTTCTGGAGGGAGATGAATAGCTGTTATTCATAAATTTGGCCGTTTCAATAATACATAATGAATTCAGTAATAAAAACAACACAGTTTTCCCTTCATCTGAGACAACAGTTCACATGGTGTTCCCTTCATGCAGTAACTTTCAAGGGCACAAGATGCATTTTGGTAAGCGACCTATCCTGTGCCCAAACTGACGGCCTGTGGATTGCCTGTTATAATGTTGTAAATAAACAAAAAGTTGTTTATACTTGAGTGTTGTTGTCCGTGTCGACAGGCGATTTTCACTGGATATCAGTGTGCACAGGCGTGTTGCTTATGTAACCAAGACAAGAGCTGAAGAAGAAGAGGTTTGTTGTGTACGCTGTTGGAGAAGCATTTAGCTGTGAGAGCGACAGGTAAACAGTCACTTCTGCAGGTTAAGTTGTTAAATACAGAAAAACACGTAATTTATCAAGAAAATACATTTAGAAATGTGTATGAGTAAACCTGACACCGTCGACACAGCGTTTGTGGTCCACATTGACGCTGTTACATTTTTGGAGAGTTGCCCTTCAGACTATGGCGTAAGTCCGGTGAAGAAGTTTTTATTTTAAGTTGAAGGTATTTTACTCAAATGTGACCCTGGATCACAATTCCAGTCTTGTGGAGCACGAGAACAAAAATACATTGTATGGGTAAAAATCATTACGATATGAGGTAAAGATCATGTTCCATGAAGATATTTAGTAAATTTCCTACCCTAAATATACAAAAACTTTATTTTTGTGAGTGGATGGCCTTCCACAGTGCCTCTGATTAACAATTTCAAAGACAATTTTCAATATTCAGATTTCTTTGCTCTCTCTTTGCTTTTAAATGGTTGTATATCAGTCAGATATTGTCCTATTCTAAAAACTCATACATCAATACATATTATTTATTCAGTGTTCAGATTATGTAAAAATCTCAATTTCGAAAAATTGACCCATAAGACTGGTTTTGTTGTCCAGGGTCACAAATGGTGTCCAGAAGACCAGGGTTCAAACTCACAGATGTGTCTAATATGCATCTTAAATGATGCGAGCAAAACTCAATTGAGCATGACAGACGGTGATCACAGAGCCCTTTAACAACAGCGTCGTGTTTGAAAAACAAATGATCTTCAGAGGCCACTAATGGACCCGAGACTTTGCTCACTGGCCAAATGTTGACCCCCTAGCGCTGGCCATACACGGGCAACCCTCACCTCATCCCACAATGATGATTACTTGAAAGGTTTTCACTTTTGCACTCGCTATTAATATTGACATATCAACAATCCATCATTACTGTGATCAGTGTTTGCTTCAGTTGAGCTCTTGACTATTGACTGTGATTAACTTGGTGTTGAAAAACTAATTCAAACTCATCAAACTAATTCAGATAAACAGATCAACTGCAGTGCATGCTGGGAGTCATGAGTGAGTTTTGTACTATGATGTTACCCAGCATGCATTGCACCGTGAAGCTTTCTTTGTTGATTGTCAACATTGTTGAGATTCATACACAGATTATTCATATCCATCTGATTCAGAAATCTAAGATTTAGTGAAAATGATTTCCAAAATAAAACAGTCTTTTACTTTGTGTTAATGAAAAGTGGTAGATTTTGTCTAAATATGAATTGTTTCAATGTTATTTTTAGATAATAATTTAAAAGATCTCTTAATGGAGACCCTACAGGAGTCTCTTGAGGAGAATCAAGTAAATGATGCTTTTATGATCACACTGTCAGAAGATTTTATAATCACTAAACAATTTCTCCCAGGAAATAATCTCACATCTTTACAGACACAGAAGCAAGTGATTTACAGTATGAGTCAATGCAAAGGAGTCTAATGACAGACATTAGCAAAAACACTTACGTAATGCATCACTTGTATAGATTAGTGAATGTCTGAATTCCATTCACTTGATGGTATTAAATAAATTAAAAGGTTAAATAATCTTCAGTATATATGAGGTTAACAAGTAAACATTTCACACATCAGAACATCATAGTTTCCATTAGTGTCCTCTGCATATCATTTGTTTTTAAAACACGACGCTGTTTTTCATACATTAAAGGTCTTTGTGATCACCGCTGTCACGCTCAATTGAGTTTTGCTCGAGTCATTTAAGATGCATATTAGACACATCTGTGAGTTTGAACCCTGATCTTCTCGTACATCATTTGAGTAAAATAACTTCATCTTAAAATAAAAAAAGTTTATTTATCAGACAAGTTTATATTGTGTCTTGTGTGACTTGACACACAATACACCGTCAAAATAAATCTAATCATTTATGATACAATAATATAATATGATGGAATTAAAGCTTATAAATACTTTATATTAATGAGTTGTGCCGACTAAAGTGTGTTTTGAAGACCAGGGTTCAAACTCACAGATGTGTCTAATACGCATCTTAAATGACGCGAGTAAAACTCAATTGAGCGTGACAGACAGTGATCACGAAGACCTTTAATGTATGAAAAACAGCGTCGTGTTTTAAAAACAAATGATATTCAGAGGACACTAATGGAAACTATGATGTTCTGATGTGTGAAATGTTTACTTGTTAACCTCATATATACTGAAGATTATTTAATCTTTTAATTTCTTTAATACCATCAAGTGAATGGAATTCAGATATTCGTTGAACAATGCAAATAATGTTTTACTTACGTCTGTAATGAGATGAATTTGCATTGACTCAAAATGCCTTCTGTGTTTTATTTTATTTCAAGGCCACCAACCCGCACCTACCGTTTCCCTCCCTGCTTAAAACCACAAGAAGTACATGATTTGAATACCCAGAAACACATGTGTGACCCTGGATCACAAAACCAGTCTTGAGTAGCACAGGAACATTTTTAGTAAAAGACAAAAATACATTGTAGGCTATTGGTCAAATATAAATCATCAGGATATTAAGTAAAGATCATGTTCCTTGAAGATATTTTATACATTTTCTACCTTAAATTTTGTGAGTGGATGTCCTGCCACATTGCCCCTGATGAACAACTTTAAAGACCCTTTCTCAATACTTTTTTGCACTTTCAGATCCATGAGTTTTAAACGGTTCTATCTCAGTCAGATATTGTCCTAATATAACAACTCATATATCAATAGAAATCTTATTTATTCAGCTTTCGGATTATGTAAAAATCTCAATTTCAAGAAATTGACCCATAAAACTGCTTTTGTTGTCTAGGGTCACATGTATGTACACAAACACACATGTGAGCCATTCCTAAAGACTCACTGCACACAAAATGCAAATTAGTCTCAGGATCTCCAAACCAAAAACAGGTTTTGCATTTAGGTGAATGCACACATTTGTGTAGGACACTAAAGCTGAAATGTTGAGACTGAACAAGCAAAGACAGTCTGATGTTCACTCCTGAGTGTTGTTGAAGGTAAACTTGTGTTTTCTTCTTATAATTCAAACCAGTCACTTCACTTTGAGTCACTTTGTTCATTTTAAAGTGTTTATTATGATTCAATAAGACATTTTCATCATTTCAGATTCATTTCATACTTGTGAAGCCATCAGCAATGGAAAAACCCATTCATGTGCTGCTGTTCTCAGGTCAGTGTGACACTTTTCATCTACATGTTAAATGTTTGAATTTATGTTTGTTCAATTACAAAACTAATTGAACTTTATAAGGTTTAAATCAAAATAAAATACAAATATGAAATTAAATGAATTAAAAAATTTAAAACAGTAAAACACAGATGCCCTGTTTGCATTATTTATCAGTTTGTCATTTAAATCACTATTTGATTAAGTTAATGTTAAGTTAGGTTTATTTCTGCTATTGTAACAGTGTGTTAAGATGAATGTGTTGTGGTTTAAATACAATGGGATCAGATGATGACGTCTAAGTGATGATGCACATTGTCTGAATGTCTATTAATGTGTAACATTTGTCCTGTGATGTCTGTGATACTACAACATGAGGCTAAAGCAGTTTTATGGCTGTGATATTTTCATAAGAATCAACACACATATTCACAAACTGTTATGTAACAACTAAATTGATTAGACACACAAAGACTTCAGGAATTAACATATCACATTGTGTTCGGCTGTGTTTCTATCACTACACACATGATGAAACATGAGCCTCTCAAGTGGACCTTGATGATGAGATGTGATTTTGGCTTTTGTCTTAGTTTTCATCAAATAATGACAAAACACTTTTAACTTGACAATTTATTGTGTTGATTTGAGCAGTCAGACAGATGTATATGGAGCTGGTTTACACCCGTGTTCTCATGATGTGAGCACCACTGACATCTGAGTCTTCCCATCACCTCTCTTGACTCAGTGCTTTACACTGTTATCTCTTATCTGCTGTTTCTACAGTAGTATATTGTCAACACTGTTGTCAGCTAGTTACTGTAGATCATACATCAGCAAAAGATCTTATTGAGGTTAAATATGTAACTCACCATTAGTGTGATCAGTGTTTATTTTAGTTGGACTGTTGGCTCTCAAAGGACATTTTACACAAAAGTCACCATACTGTTGGACAATTGTCATGTAGCTAAGTGAACCAGTAATAAAAGTATAGAATTTAAATTGCCAAAAGTACTCCCACTATATTTAGTCAAAATATGAATCTAGAGATTGAGTACAACATACAGAGAGATCAACAATCCACTTATGAATCTCAACAATGGGGACAATCAACTGAACTGCATCATGCTGCAATGCATTCTGGGTAAATAGTACAAAAGTCATCCATGATTGTTTCTCACCATTGATGAGATTTGTATGTCATGTGTGTAAGTATGTCTCAATTGCGAAAAGAAATATTATTTGGACAGAGCTTATCAATTATAACAGCTGTTATCACTTAACCAAACATATCTTAACAAATAATAAATGGTATAGTATTGTTATAAAATAATCAACTTGTTTCTGATGTATTTTCAGTAACTAAGTAAACAAAAAGTGTCATTTTCTGAAAAGTCTCTTTCAGATTTATTGCGTAAGTGTACATAACAAAATAGTAATGCAATTACCGCAAAATATAATGAGCTGCAATAAAGTCAAGAGTCCAACTAAAGCAAACACTGATCATCATAATGATGACTCAAACATATTTAAACACTATATTGAACTAGATTTATATTTCTATTAATAAGATCTTACACAGATGACAGAAATAAAGTGAAAGTGGTGTCTGTAATAACTTAAGATGTGAATGATGTTTGTGTTTAATTCTCCTCTGGTGAGATCTTGTCAGACCTTAATGTTCATCTGTTATTTACACTTAATGTTCATCTGTTATTTACACTTAATGTTCATCTGTTATTTACACTTAATGTTCATCTGTTATTTACACTTAATGTTCATCTGTTATTTACACTTAATGTTCATCGAAGACTTTGTGCCTTCAGTGAGTTAATAGATTATTTTAATGATGTATCTTCAGACAGTCAGTGCATTAGTTTACTGTAAAACACCTACAGTCACTATCTGGTAACAGTGATGACAATAAACTAATGTGGAAATGGCAGATCAGGGCTCACAGTGTACTTTACCAACACTGTTATTTAGTCTTTATTTCTCTCCTGATTATATTATGATACAGTTTGTTTGGGGATAACATAGTGCTTGCTTTTTGAGGATGTTTTAAGAAAGTGTGTTAAAAGTCTCTCTCTATCTCTATATTGTGGTGGACAATAAGAGTTCAGCTAACCCTGATACTCCGGTTTCTTAAATCTTTGTGGAGAAAGACACACATGGTGGCAGTGATGGGATTAATGTTGTTCAGTCTGAGTTGCTTTGTGATGGCATTGATATGGAGGCAGAACAGAGCGATTTTAAAACCCAACTAAAAGGAAAAACACTAAAGACTAAAAAAGTAGATATGCAAGATGTTGAGGATGACGATGATGAGTGTATGGAAAGTGGTAGCGAGTCGTCTGATGTGACTTTTCCTCTGGCAGTTACGAAGCCGAGGATATAAAACTCTTTCTCAGGGTTACTAAAAACAAAAAGAGAGTGCGTGTAAACCAGTATTTTCCTGACACGAAACAGTTTGTTGCCAAAACTAGGCTTTTCATTTCAAAAGGTTTGTTTTCAAACAAAGAGATATATCGACTAAAAAAGATTGTGACAACTCACGTCTGAGAAAATTAAGTACTATAATGAACAGCAATGTAGTGTGTAATGTTTTGTTTTGTTTGTTGTTGTTTTTCTTTCTTCCAAACATGGGTGAAGTAAACATTGCAACAATGAATGTTAATGGTTACAAGAAATAAGAAAAAGAGCAGAAGTGTTTGAGGCAGTTAAAGAAAAAAAAGTTGATATTGCTATGTTGGAACAGTGATTCAAGAAACACTGCCGATTGGGCAGAAGAGTGGGATGGAGTCCCAGTTTTGAGCCAGAACACCACACTCAGTGGAGGGGTTGCCATTCTTTTTGCTAAAAGTTTTACTCCACAAAATGATCAGGTGGAGGAAGTTGTTAAAGGTAGGCTCTATAAAAGTAAGAGCCACTTTTGAAAAATATACTTTTGTTTTGATTTGCGTGTATGCTCCAACTTCAGCTGTGGAAAGAATGGTGTTTTTAAATGTTCTTTGTTCTGTTTTGTTGCGAGGAAGAATTTTTATTTTTGGGTGCCGATTTTTACTGCAAGGTGTCAGATTTGGATAGTGTGAGAATACGGGTTTTGCCTGTGTCACACATATTATGTGAAATGTATTTTGATGATTATTGTTTACCCATATCTAATCTTTCTAAACACTACATCATGCTCGGGATGAGTAACAATCACGAGTTATGTCTAATCTTACTTACTGTCATAAATTTTAAGTGCTATCCAAGCTAACATTCGGAATGTTCTAGCTCATGATAAACAAGGAACTAACCACATGTTGTCTTTTGCTCAATTATAAAATATGAACAGAGGTCTGGTACTTTTCCATGACACATCTTACGTCCTGTTTTATCCATATAAATATTGGTCCTTAATTCAATAAACTTTGGACTCTGATTGAACTGCACTTCTGTGTCGGTGTCATTCTTTGTCTCCAGATCTGAAACTCTGTGTGTTCCATCAACTAGAATCTTCAACCTTCTACGGAGACAAAAAGTTATATTCTTACAGATAAGAACCATATTGAACCCCATTTGCCCTCACGGAATCGTTTAAGCCAGCTTGTTAAGACTCATGAACTATGTGGCATATGGAGACAGTTTTATGGAACACAAAGGCAATATTCCTGGACCCATGTTATTGAAAGTGCTATCTCCCTGGCTAGGCTAGATAGGTTTTAGATCTATAAATATCATTGTAATATTGTTAGAAGGGTTTTAATCACTCCGTTGGGTTTTACTGATAACAGTATGGTACTGCGTTTTGTCTTTTTAAACTCCGGTAAACCAAAAAGTGCATACTGGCAGCTAAATACAAATCTGTTAAGTGACAAGTATTTTAATGATTTGTTACAGTTTTTCTCGATTGCTTAAACACATTTTCCCACTCTGACATCACATTTTCAAAACAGTTAACACACAAGATAAAACTGAAGCTCAATGGCCAAAATGACTCATTTTGTTACCAAAATGCTCTAACACTCACAAAACATTAAAAACATGCAACAGAAGCAAATATTTCCATCAAACACCACAACTTGTGGTCAAATGTATTTATTCTTTCAATCAATCATTACACGATGGACAACAAAATACAGCCATCAATATGACATATGATACTTCACAAACTCAAATGGAAACTGGAAGAAAAAGCTACCAAAGGAAACTTATGGGTGGAAATACCTTTAAAAAAAATATATATATATATAAATTTTATCTTTCACATTTAGTCCATTTGTTCTTGACGATTATGCCACAGGTTCTCATCAACATCGCATTGAATGTTTTCCCTTGCAATGCACCGAGGGAAATACCTCCTTGCATGGCGTATCCATCCCTGGCAGTCCTCTGCACCCACTGCCAGGCAACTAGCATTCATTGCCTCCAGGAGGGGCATCTGTTCATATGGCCGGTGATCATACACCTTCCACCTTGAAGCAGAGAAGAACTCCTCGATTGGGTTCAGAAAAGGCGAGCATGCAGGGAGAAATTGCATCATGATACGAGGCTGTGCTGCAAACCATTCATTCACAAGGCGAGAGTGGTGGAAAGCAACATTGTCCCAAATTATGACATACAGACTCATGCCAGGCCTCAACAGCCCTCTCTCTTCGGGTGGAATCAATAGAGGCGTTCTGTATTGTATGCGCCAATAGTTGGCATGTGGCAAAGGACCCCATCATTGGAGATGGCAGCACACATGGTGATATTGGCACCCCTCTGACCTGGCACTGTGACAGTGGCCCTCTCCCCAATGATGTTCCTCCCGCGTCGTCTCACTTTACAGAGGTTGAAGCCGGCTTCATCCACAAAAATGAATTTGTGATGTGCCCCTTCAGCTTCAAACTCCATTATTCTCTAACAAAAAGAGCAAATTCATAAAGCAAATTATTCCAGTCGCATGTAACTATGTAAGAAGGTATTACAATAAAAAATCTGTACCTGCACATACTGGAATCGTGCCTCCTTTACGATGTCAGAGTTTCTTTCAAATGGAACTCTGTACAGCTGCTTCATTCTGACATGGTTTCGTTTAAGGACTCGATCTATAGTTGCCAAACACACACTGTTTATATTTCTAAACGCTCCCTGATCTGCAATTACTGCTGCCTGGATTTCACGCAGTCTGATTGCATTGTTTGCCACTACCATATCTACAATGGCAGAATCCTGTTCAATATCAAATATCCTTCCTCCGCCACCAGTGTGTGGTAATGTGTGGATTCTATAAAGTAAAAGCAAAAAGCATGTCAAAATTGACTTTACTGTATGACATTCACATAAATGGGATGGATAAAACATCTGCATTACTGTAGACACGGTTTGTTCTGCTAACAGGGCAATGCAGTAAAGCTGAAATACACAGTGATATACATTACAGTAACACTGTGAATTACCTGTTCTCATTCCGAAAAAGCCTGACAATAGATGCCACAGTGCTCCGACTCAGATTGGGCTGGACCCTTTGTCCAGCCTCTCTAAAGGACAAGCCATGATTGATGACATGGTCAATAATTGTTGCCCGAATTTCATTTGAAACTTGAGCTCGATTTTGTCCTCTTGCTGCTGCAGCTCCTCCACCACGCATACGAGCTCCTCTTCCTCGGGCCCCTCTGCCATGGCCTCTTACTCTCCTTCCGTGCCTATGGCCTCTTTGATCCATGCTTGCAAATAGCAATACAGAGGTGGCATTTTTTGTAGAGGGATGAGGATTGATTGATGATTGAAGAGTTGTGCAAACAAGTTTCACACAGGTGCATTGGAGATTCATAATTATGCAAGTAACTTCTATCAGCTGTGAATAGATGTTTTCCTTTTGTTCAACACAGTGAATCAAGTGGAGTTTGGGATCTTTCAATGAGATCTGTGGTGACTGTTTTGACAAAGGGTGTGAAAAATGTGTGAAAAAAATGAAAAAGTGTTAAGGCATTTGAAAGAGAAGACTTCTGCTGTGCTAAGAATGTGATGATGAAGATCAAGTGGATCCCAGTTTCACTGAGCGTGTCTTAGCAAATGAGAAAAACTGTAAAGGTATTTTGGGGTGAGTTCAAAACTACAAAATAATCTTTTAACTCCTTACGTCAATGGTGTGACTTTGGGAAAGTCCAAATAAAGCAGTTTTGTATACAGTATACTCAAAACGTCACTAGAGAGGCTACTTTAGTTATGAGCAGCTTGATGGCCGATTTTCTTAAACTTCAAAATTAGCCGAGTCGAGTGGTGCCAATAGTTATTTAAACTCTTTGGTCAATAAGAAGAGACAGTTGGCTGATTTGCTGGGTTTTAGAACACAGGGGGCTCTGATTCCAGAGGATAAACCAGATGGATGCTCCTTCCAGGTTCTTTTTCAGCTCGGAAAACAAGAATGGTTAGAGTAGGACAGTCCTGTATCCTTGCGCTCTGAATCTGGTAAATTATTGAAAGACCCTGTGGAAATCCGAAGGAGAGCGGTCTTTTTTTACGAAAACCTGTACAAAAATGAACCCAGAGCAGGATACGGGGTGAAAGTGAGTTTTTTGACGACCTATCCCAGGCTTCAGAGATAGCAAATGCTGGAATCTCAAGTGACTTGAGCACAGGGGAGCTGTACGAAGCCCTTCATGGAATGGAGTCTGGAAAGGCACAAGGAATCGACAGTCTAGACATTCTGGACTGTACTAAAAGAGGACCTGTTGGAGGTATTGAATAAAAGCTTGGCTGAAGGCCAGCTGCCTCTGAGCTGCCGCAGAGCAGTTTTAACTCTTTTGCCTAAGAAAGGCGACCTTACCGACATCAAGTTTTGGCGACCAGTATCACTGCTTTGTAGTGACTACAAACTGCTCTCAAAAACATTGGCTAATCGGTAAGCAGTGGTGACTAGCACCGTGATCCACCCTGATCAGACTTACTGTGTTCCCGGCAGATCGATATTTGACAATGTTTCTCTTGTCCGTGATGTTTTTGAGGTCTCCAAGATGCTATAGATTGTGGTTTAATTTCCCTAGACAAGGAAAAAGCCTTTGATCGTGTGGAACATTGTTACCTTTGGAGAGTTTTAGAATTCATTTCATTTCAATTCAATTCAAGTTTATTTATATAGCGCATTGTTCCAAAGCGGCTTTACAGGAGCAAACAGGAAAAACAGAAAAGGTAAAACACAGCACAATGCATGGTGCTTAAAGAACGAGCAAGATCATTCTAATAAATAATATATAATTAATAAATAAATAAATGCAGTCTCCCGATGAGCAAGCCAACACTGCCCAATTGTTGGGTTCCCGAGGAACCCAAACTCCAATGATTGATTAATGCAGAAAAAAACCTCAGGAGAAACCAGGCTCAGCAGGGAGGGCCAGATCCCCTCTGACGTGTCATAGCTGCACTCAGTGACTCCGACCAAAAGCCACCGAGCAAATCTCCACGAGGAAGAGGGAGAGCCCACCATCTGCAACCCAGAAAGTTCCACTCGCCGAAAACCGTACAGGTTCAACCCGGTCCCACTCCACGATCGACACCAGAAAAAAGTGGAACAACCAGGGAAAATAGCAATGGCAGCTTATGCTGACGATGTGATAGTTATGATTAGTAGACAAAGCGACATACAGGTTTTGTCAAAACTACTTTCAACCTTTAAGGGCTTATCTTCTGCTAGTATAAATTGGAGGAAAAGTGAAGCCTTATTGTTGGGTACATTTGTGGAGGAAAACCGAGACTTCCTTAGGGCTTAGTGTGGGGAACATCGGGTTTTAAATATTAAAGAGTTTTTATTGTATTGGAAAAAAACTGTATAAGTACTGTGTGATCTGTTTTAACAAGCAAATGCTAGACAGGAAGATTGACACCCCATGGCGTGAGTTTTTCAAACTAGATGCAGACAGAAAACCTGAATGGAGGGCATTGTAT
Organism: Triplophysa dalaica; assembly: GCF_015846415.1. Taxonomy (NCBI): domain Eukaryota; kingdom Metazoa; phylum Chordata; class Actinopteri; order Cypriniformes; family Nemacheilidae; genus Triplophysa; species Triplophysa dalaica. The sequence goes on along the minus strand of NC_079546.1, from coordinate 26,259,517 downwards.
AAACCACCAGTGATGAAAAGAACAGGTGACTTGCAGTGGACAATCCTTCCCGGTGCCATTGCTGTCAATTCTTTCATTTCAATCTTGAACCCAGAGATTGGTGTTGAATGCCCTTTTTGCAATGAAATAGAAAACAATGTCATGCTTTTGTTAACTGTGCCAGGCTGGAACTTTTGTTTTTGTTAATAAGTAATATTTTTGCAAGCTGTGGTGAAATGATTTCCTTGGAAGTGTTCATTCTTGGTTTATATATTTAAGAAAAAGTTTTTTATGTCAATTGTTGAATTTTGTTTCAGGCCTGGCTAAGCTTGCGGTCTATATAAGAAGGAAGAAGAAAGTTGAACATAGTGACATAGTTGACATAGTTGTTTTATTTTCAAATATGTTACAAGCAAGGATATTGACTGATTATAATTATTATAAGTATATGGATGACCTCGATACTTTTGAAGATATTTGGTGCTATAATGGTGTTCTGTGTTCTCTGTGTGCGGCCAATCTGGTGTTTACTTCCATGTGATTTTTTATTTATTTATTTATTTATTTTATTCGTTTTTTTTGTCTTTTTAAGTTGTGAATTTTAAATTGTTCTGTGATTTGTATTAAAAGTTTTGTTAAAAAAACTCTCCCTCTCCCTCTCTCTCTCATTCTCTCCCTCCTTCTCGATCTCTCTCTCTCTCTCTCTACAGTGCTCTGTCGGTTCATTCAGAGTATCTCATGTGAATATGTTCTGATACGGGAGAATATGACTTGGTTTCAGTCACAGGTTTACTGCAGACAGCATCACTTTGATCTGGTCACCGTTCAAAACAATGACGACTTGACGAATGTGCAGAGAGAAGTTCATACAGCATTGACTTCAGACATCTGGATTGGACTCTACAATGACATTTCAAGCTGGCGGTGGTCCTATCAAAATGAAGACATTTCATTCTCCGGATGGTATGGAGCTGAACCAAACAACATTAATGGAAAAGAGGAATGTGTCATGATATCATCTATTGGATGGAATGATGCAGCCTGCTTTAATAAATATCCCATTTCATGCTTCAAAGGTATGACATAAGACCAACACATGTCAATCACATGAATAGATTAAGTAGTAAATGTATCGATATTGCATTTACAGTAATTCAACTACGTAATATGATTCAATCCTCTCATTGATTAAATGATTTGAACTTACAAGAATTCTTAAACAATGAAGTGATATGTTGTACTGAGACTGCAGAACAACAATTGCTTAAACCAAGTTACAAGGAACAAAACCTGTTGAGAGAAAATGTTGTTGGGTGAATAAAAAAGCAGTCACTGCATGTGTTCCTGTCAAATATTCACAGAAATAAAAATTCAATTGTTTTTTGAATGTTGTGAGAGATGGTTGATGGGCCTGAACTTAAAAGATCATTCCAGCAGAGATGAGAAAGAGCATTAGTGACTTAAACCTGATGCACCTGCGAGAAAGAGATAAAGAGTGATGTCACATGAGATGTGTTGGACTTCTGGAAGACACACAGAAATATTGTGTTTTGATTTAATTGAAGTGGTTTAATAACCCATGCAGAGGGCTGTTTCATAAAAGTCACTTTGAAGAGTGTTGTTGAAATGAAAGAGAGAGACTTTTAAAAGGCAACTCATGCGCTTGTTTAGTGTTGCAAGTTGACATGAAAATTTCTGTTCTGTAAAGCACTTGATCGAGACCCTGAAGCCTGTGATGTCATTTTTAAACCGTGAGCACTTTGAATAAATTGCAAAGAGACACTGCCAACAGTTTCACTTTTATAAATGTGTGTTCCCTATCAAAAGCTACACTCGATGCTGCGTTTCAAACGCTATGGGAGAACAGTCTTTGTTCGACCGGTTGTGAAGCACGTGTGTCAAACACGCCAAAAATTATTTTGGCTTTAAACAACCTCGGCAGGTGACGTGACTAATTACACCCGCACCTGCCGGTTATAAATACGCGTGAATGCGGACGCGTCATCAGGTTTTTTTGTATTCAAGGACCGCTTTGTGTGTGCGTGTGTTGCGAGGGAGAAGTCTCCCTCTTGTTGTTTTCAAAGCCTTTATTATAAAAATAAAGAGATATTACCAAGATTCTTACACTAGTGACCAAGCACTCTCTGAGTTACTTAGCCTAGTGTAAAAATAAGGCAAAATAACATATATCATACCATGACTGACTCGGATCGGAGATGTGTTCCTCCCTGTGAGAGGATGCTCTCCGATTTCGATAAGCATGAGTTTTGCTTTGAATGCTTGGGGGCTGACCATGCCGCCCAGGGACTTGAGGGAGAGTGTGAACTCGGTGATGTATTTGAATTGAGAGTTCTGCGTGCTCGGCTCGCCTTTTTTAAACGAGACCAAGCCACCTCTTCCTCACCCTGTGGTTCGCGGGTTGTTTTTGCTGATGCACAGGAGACGGAACCGTCCGCTTCTCCCGTGCATTCGCTAAACCGCGACGTCCTCGCGTCCGCTTTTGAAGCGTGCCCCGGCACTTCTGAGCCGGCGGAGGGCGAGGTTTTCCTTGTTTCTGTGGGGTTAGATAGCTCCGCCTCGGGGCGTTCCCCTCGCAATATTAAAGCGGTTGAGGATCCACTCGGGGCGGTAGCCAAGGCAGTCGACAGACTCAAACTCGACTGGCCGCAGGGACAAGAGGCTTCCAAGAATTCAAACCTAAACGACAGATATCTGTCGGGTGGCTGGAGGAATGAGCCCCAAAATCGGGCTCTCCCTTTCTTTGAGGATCTCTACGGCGAGCCATCTCGCTCATGGCAGAAACCTCACTCCTCCCGTATTTTCCTGTGCCATCGACGTTGATTTATTCAACCATCGTTGGTGCAAGGAAACGGGGATACACGGCGATGCCCAAGGTTGAAGAGACGCTGGCTAGCTATCTCTCCCCTGGGACATCGTTGTCCCTGAAAAATCCTTCTCTTCCCACCAAGCCTTGCAGAATTACATCTGCGCTCGTGGGAAAGGTTTTTCAGGCAGCGGGTCAGGCTGGTGCTGCACTGCACACCATGGCGGTTTTGCAGGCGTACCAGGCTGACCTACTAGATGATGTCAGCACTGGCGGGGTGATTGACGAAGCAGCGTTTTCTGACCTACGCGGCGGCTGATGCCTCCTTCTAGAAGGCCAGTCCCTCCATGGGACTTAGCGAAAGTGCTCGAGGGTCTAGTTAGTGCCCCCTTCGAACCTATGGAGTCAGCGCCTGTCAGGCTTCTGATTTTAAAATGGGTTTTCTAATGGCAATCACCTCTTTTAAGAGAATTGGAGATTTGCAGGCGCTCTCGACCTCGCCGTCCTGTTTAAATTATGCCCCTGGGATGGTCAAAGCTGTTCTGCATCCTCACCCCAGGTGTTTGCCTAAAGTTCCGTTCTCCACCGTGCATCCGGTTATTCTTGAGGCCTTTTGCCCTACGCCAGTCACGACGTCAGAGCAGGAACGATTACGTCTACTGTGTCCAGTACGTGCTCTTCAGACTTACGTCCACCGCACTAGCCAGTGGCGTAAATCAGAACAACTTTTTGTTTGCTATGGGGGCCGCAATAAAGGGCGCTGCAACCAAGCAAACAATATCACATTGGGTGAGGGATGCTATTGGCTCTGGCCTATGAGGCGCGCAGTCAAGCTTCACCTCTAGGAGTCAGAGCTCATTCCACAAGGGGGGTTTCATCTTCTATGGCCTTAGCAAGAGTTATCCCTTTGCAGCAAGTGTGTGATGCGGCGGGCTGGTCCTTTCCGCACACATTTGTTAGATTTTGTAGTCTGTATATAAAATGCCACTCCAGGCTCACGTGTCCTGGAGTCTACATCACAGAGTCGTATCTGAGGCCTCCTCTCGGATTGTGCACACATGTCACACAACCTTGGGGGTTCCAGACACTTCCAGTGCGGCGGCGTTGGTATTCTCGTTCCCATAGCGTTTGAAACGCAGCATCGCGTGAAGCTTTTGATAGGGAACGTCTCGGGTTACTTAGCTGTAACCCTGTTCCCTGAAAAAGCGGGAACGAGATGCTGCGCCTCAATGCCGCACTGTAGGCGTGCCCGGACGTCCTTTCAGACAAAGTTGGAACCTGATGACGCGTCCGCATTCACGCGTATTTATAACCGGCAGGTGCGGGTGTAATGAGCCACGTCACCTGCCGAGGTTATTTAAAGCCAAAATAATTTTTGCCGTGTTTGACACACGTGCTTCACAACCGGTCGAACAAAGACTGCTCTCCCATAGCGTTTGAAATGCAGCATCTCGTTCCCGCTTTTTCAGGGAACAGGGTTACAGCCAAGTAACCCGAGACGTTACAACCATTATCTGTTGTTATGCCGCCATCTAGTGCCCATTTTCCAGTATTGAACTCGGTTCTTCCATACAGTGTTGATTTACATCTCGCTCAACCTGCAGCATCAGTTTCTGTTCAGCACACAAACAATCTTTGCTTTGGAGAAAGATATAGTCTGCCTGTAAGTTTATTTACTATAATTTTGTATTATTTGCATGTGTATTTGTTGTTAGCTAGCTGTCCAATTTCTTCATAGGGTTGCAGTTGAGAGTTACTTTAGTGGCGGAGTGATAAAAGCAGTCAATGAAGTGTTTCCAGTGGTGATACTGGAGGAATATCGCATGGCTCTCAGCCAAACAGATTCGAGAACCAGCTAGAACTGCAAGTTTCCTGGAAATGGTTTGCAACATGTTGTGAGAGCTGTTTTCACTTTGGGTTTGTCAAGAATGTCCGTCCACCCATCAGGCTTTATATAACCCACACAGTATTAAAGAAACAGCTCCCAAAATGCGTCCAAGTAAAGTCGTATATTAATTTGTTCACGCAGCAAGTTAATATATAAGAAGACATGTATTTTGCAGTATTAATCCCATATTTATACTGATTTCATCAGACTTCAAATTTCTTCAAAAGAAAAACACAAGAATTGTCTTCACAGCTGCCATAGTTTAACTCTTGCTTCAGAAGAAAAAGGGGTTTAATCGCATCACCGTTTCTGTTGTAAAGAAAACGTTTTGACATTTTTTGTCTGGGCTGAACGCAGCACTATTGTATAACACACAATAATAGTGGTGTAAGTGATTTATTAAAATGATTTATTAGATGCCATCTGGGACAATAATAACCTCCATATTACCCCTTACCTTATGATTTATTCTTAAACACCTTTCATCAAACATTTCCTTCATTTTAGTGAAAATAAACAGTTGTAGTGTAAGACATGTGATGTGAAAATAATTAAGTGTCAAACGACTCGTCACACTTCTTTCTCACTACACACCTATTGACACATTTAATTTTTTATCCTTCCGATGCCCATGATTTATTTTATTTGATTATTTGTTTATTAATAGTGAGTAATGATATATTTCATCATGAAAGAGAATAAGTTGTAATATCATCATATCCTCATGGCTCAGTGTTAACGGAGCTCTTGTGAATCTGGTCCCTGGTTAGTTCCCAGTGTTAGTTGCTATAGTAACTGAGTTTGAACTCAAATCAGTCTGTCTTATTTTCTTATATCTTGTTTTATGAAACAGCCCTCAGGAAGACGAGCATTGCATTAGTCCAGTCTAGAGATTACAAAGCTCTGGACCAGAAGTTGAGCAGCATGTTCTGTGAGATAAGAACCGGTCTACCAAACAAAGTTCTTAAAGCTTATTATCAAATAATCAGAAAAGATCAATTCAATTGTCCAGCTTGTTTAGTGATGTTGAGTGTTGATCTGTTGATATGAATAGTATCAACAAACTATTCATATCAACAGATCAACACCAGTGATGAGATTCATAAACTGATTCTTGGTGTCTGTCTGTCTTTCTGTCTGTCTAAACTATGAGATGGACATGAATGGTAAAAAAGTAAAACTCGCATGAAAATGTTATTTTTTTTAAGTTGTTCTCTAATGGTGTTTTTTATCTCATCTTTCTACAGAGAATGAAACAGAAGCTGACAGGTTTGTTTTTGTTAATATCCCAATGAATTGGCATGAAGCTCAGAGTTACTGCAGACAACATTACACAGATCTGGCCGTCATTCACAATCACACTGAGGATCAAGTGCTGACGTTGAAGATGTCAATGGAAGGCATTATTAATTCATGGATTGGTCTGTTCAGAGACTCATGGAAGTGGTCAGATGAAATAAATGTTGTCAACGTGTCCTCCATTAACTGGATGACTGGACAACCTGACTTGAGGAACTTGAACCAACCTTGTGGTGTTATACGTCCTGATGGTCTTATAGATGATCAACTGTGTTCAAATACTTTTCCATTCATCTGCAAGACACGTAAGTTTTTATGTGTGATCATAAACTACTCACAACACAAACATGATAAATACACAGAATGAGAGAAGAGACTTTAGACAAACATAGCTGTTGTTAGTCAATTTAATAGTTTGACCAAAAATGTACTGTTGTATTTCCATTTGTATTAAACATCAAAAACAGTAAAACAGTCACATTGATGATCATCTGATGTTAAACAGTCAGGGTTTAATAAAGTAATAAGACGTATGAAGCAGTGGGTTACAGTGTATTATATAACAGCTAAGGGCGTTGTTGTACAACATGAAGCGGAGTCAATAAAACCACATTAGATGTTTTAAAATGCACTGTAACCCACTGCTTCACACGACTTATTGCTTTTATAAAACGGCTAATACATATGTGTTGCAAAGTTTCATAAAATAAATAAAGAAAATGATATTTAGGCTATATAGTGCAGTCAGCCGTTATAAATCGGGGTATTTTATAACAGGTTAGAACTGGGCTCAGACAATCAGAAATAAAGACCAGAACTGACCGTTTAATAAATAATAATAATGTGTTGAGCCTGTTGTAACTATCCCAGTGTAAAAAGAAAGTCTCCTCGAACAACAAGTCAGCACAAGAGAAGAAAATGGAAGTTTCACCAGAAACTGTCGGGAGACAATATGATGAATTAATGATTATTATTTATTAGTTTTGTCCTTAGTGTTTTGTAAAGAACATTTTTGCCTGAATATTATAAAAGCAAAATGAGAAGTTGACAAATGATTAGTTTCATTTGTATTAAACATATGCAGTTGTTGCGTTAGAAAGTTTGAATGTAGATTTGTGTAACTGTTGTGATGTTGTTTTCGTCACAAAATTCTATGAGTTGAAAATGAATACAGCTTTTAATCTTCCAACAGACACAGAGAAGCAGATTGTGAGATTTGAGCTGAAATCTGGTCAGAATGTCAATGATCCTGCAGTGATGGAGACCATCTTACAGTCGGTGAGTATTCAACTATTTGTGTTGAAAGTGTGTCCTACACAACACAATGAGCTGACACACAGATAGTTTTTCAGATTCACTCGTGGGCCACAACATTTCTGGCCAAAGCCATGGTCACACTTGACTTTTCCGCTGCGAAGCAAACTTCAAGTTTGGTGAACTTTGACCTGCCAATTAGAGACCAATAGAAGATCAAAGATCAAAACATTTAAATATTAAAGATAGAGGAATCACTGATGCACATTTTCACGCTGTCTGAAGGAATTAGACATGCTCAAGTCTAGTCTGATCGCAGCATTAGTGTGTCACTGTGATTATTGTGTTGTCACCAGTGCATTACTTAAGAAAAGAGTTTACAGATAGCAAACAAAGAGAACTTAGAAAGCAGTCTTGTGACTTCACTGACTTTACTGGTTTGGGTTAGAAATGATATGAAAGTAAATGAGTGATTACAGAATGTCCAGTTTTGAGTGAACTTTCCCTTTAACTTTTTGACCCATTTTCTACCGCTTATCCGAACTATCCGTCACGGGGAGCCTGCGCCTATCTCAGGAGTCATCGGGCATCAAGGCAGGATACACCCTGGATGGAGTGCCAACCCATCGCAGGGCACACACACTCACTCATTCACTCACACACTCACACCCTACGGACAATTTTTCCAGAGATGCCAATCATCCTACCATGCATGTCTTTGGACCAGGGGAGGAAACCGGAGTACCCGGAGGAAACCCCCGAGGCACGGGGAGAACATGCAAACTCCACACACACACACACAAGTCGGAAGCGGGAATCGAACCCCCAACCCTGGAGGTGTGAGGCGAACGTGCTAACCACTAAGCCACCGTGCCCCCGACTAATAACATAAACATCAAATTACAAAAGTTGCAGATACTTTTTTATTATTTTAAACAGATAACATTTAAACAGAATTACAGAGCGAGAATATTCATTTAAGTGATGGCTGTCCGGGTGAAATGGTTGTTTTAACCACAACCTAAACACACTTGAGTAAGACACATGCTGTAGCTGAACTGGTGAAGTCTTGTCATGTTTTTGTCTTGTCACACTGACATGACCTGAAACATGTAAATGCTTTTGGTGTTTTGTAGTTTAAAAGACTGGATTTTACATTCGTCATTTTGCATTTGCTGGAAACTTAGTGTTTATAATATCTACATAATCAATATCTGTTCATTTTGAAACAAAACACTTACGCACAAAGTATAGAATTTTAATGTCAAATACACTTTTTTTTCAGAATTCAAAATATTACTTGATGTTCACAATTAATATCTAAATAATCAATATCTGTTCAGTTCTTAACAAACACTTGGTACAAAGTATAGACTTTTGATGTCAAATATACATTATTTTTCAGAATTCAATTAAATAGAACATAAAGTCTTAAAACAAACAAGAAAGCAGAGTGTCCACAGAAATAAAACAGAAAACTATTGAATACTACAACGATTTTATACTTAAAATATAACATGTGAAAGACGTCCCCATTATAGTTATGATAAACACTTAACTTAATATATACATTTATTTTTCAAAACAAAAACTGGACAGAACTCACCCTGCTCTCCTTCATGCTGTCAATGGGTTTGACTTTGTCAGAAAGCGCTGCCAGCCTGAGACTGCTGGTCTGGATCTGCTGTGTCTTAAATTGAGTGGATGCTGGCCTGCAGCTGGACTTCTGTCAAAAGCAACTCCCGCCTTATTTCATTTGATTAGACAGTAAAGCTCGGTCGTCTTCCTTCATGTGATTGTTCAACTCTGTTAATGATAAATGAGCGCTTGTAGAAAGCTGAGGTAGATCAACCGCTAGATGTCAGTGTACCAGACGGTCTCTTTAAATGCCACAAAACTACAGGAGCCATTGAACATATTGCTTATTAAATAATATTGAAAACACAACAAAATTCAACAAATTATTTATTTAATTCAATTGTCATTCAATAAAATAATGAAATAAATTAATATTAACATAGATTAAATTAAAAATATATATATATATATATATTTTGTGACCGATAGACAAACACAGACAGGAAGTTAACTGCAGTACAAGCACAAACGTCCAATAAAATGATGATAATCATGGCTCTAGTGAATAGTTTACCCCCAAAAATTTGAAAAAAATGTCCTCATTTACTCCCCCTCAGATTGTTCCAAACCTGTATAAATGTTTTGTTCTGCTGAACACAAATGAGGATATTTAGAAGAATGTCAGTAATCAAACAGATCTCATCACACATTAAATCCAATAGTAGTTATTTTCTCTACTATGGCAGTAAATGTGGGATGAGATCTGTTTGGTTATTGACATTAGTGTCATATTTTATGTAATGTGTACATCACTTGTAGATCTGTAATACTGTTAATATTAAAGAGATGCAGGTGTAAACTGTATGCGTCAGGAAGACTGTTCCAGAGTTTAAATAGAAAACTGAATTTATCATTCCAGGTATCAACAACTAGGGCAAAATTCTGAGGGAACACAAAGGACAGAAATGTGATAGACTAACGTGAGCTCGTGTGTAGATGTAACACTTCAATAAGATTGTATTTGTTAACAGTAGTAAATTCATTGTTAAGGCTAAACTAAAGCACATTGTCAACAAAACAAAGACATCAGTTTCACTCACTGCATGCGGTTCATGTCCGGCATCTTATAGTGTAATTCAGAATGCATGAACCACCATTGCAGCACCCCTTTAACAAAGTTTGTCAGTGTAAGAGTGTGTGTCATGATTGTTTGTGTTGTGTAGATTCAGCAGAAACTGACAGATTTGGGCGTACACAATGACACAACAGTGACCTGGAGAGTGCAGCCTGATGGAAATGTTTTCACACCAAAACATGAAGATGAAGAGAAACAGAAAGTGTGTTCAGACTTCTGACCGATCACATCACAGTCGTTGTGTTTAAAGACGTCATTTTCATCATTTGAGAGAAACTTTGAAATACATGTTTTATAGGATTTGTAATTACATGTAAACGTTTATAATAACTTCAGTTAGTCTCATTATTTTGTTATCCAGTCAAATATATTTAGTTATTCTTTATTGATCTTATAATTCAGCTTTGAAGATGTGTGTTATTAATGATATTATAGTGATAGTAGCGTGACAATCTATTAAACTACAATCAAATGAGTACAGATTAACACAATGACATGTGACAATGTGACTTTAATGTTTATATTCTGTGTGTTTTATCTTGTGTGTTTGTGTTTGGTGAGGTGTGTAGACTGTAGCAGCTGAATATGTAATGCTTTTAGATAAAACGTTATAATCTGTTTCAATACAAACACTAGTAACCGTGTCTGAAGGGCAAATTCAACATTTTAAAAACAGTTTTGAATCATGTGGTTGTTTGAGAACATGAATTTAAATTAAAGCTTCTTTATAAACACTGAATAGACAAAATAATCTCTGAAAATATTTGTGTTGAAGTGAACTGTTCAAATACTTAAATGAATATTAAAACATATTAAACAAGTTTTTGAATTGTTCTTTCTGTGTCTCAGCAATCGCTTCTGCCTCTCAACAACACAATAAGATATTTGTATATTTCGTGTTGCCGACTCTGTGCTGGTTTGTTTTGACCACCTCCAGTTTCCCTTTATATATGATATGACGTAACTGTGACGTTGTTTTGATAAATAGAAGCAAACTTAAAACAAAATAATTGAATTGGATAAAAAGATAATATTTGTAACACAATTGTACTGATCATATAAAGTGACAAATATATCCCAAATAAAACAATTAAAACTCGAAAATAGTTTGTTGTCTGAATGATCGCAGTGGTTTGAATGTTTATTTCTACTCATTTTATGTGTAATTAAATCAACAACATTTTCCATAACCCTTTATTTAAACAATGCAATGTTAGGCTTTTGTTATAATTTTGACGTCAACAAAATAGCTTTTACATTAGATACAGTTCATCAAAAGTGAGAATTATAAAGAAAAATATGTACAATCAAATTGTTTGTTCTAAGGAAAATTGTATATTCATCGTTTTCAAATAGCATTTGAAAGAAAAATGTGAGAACAAAACATGCCAAAGTTTGGCTCCTAGAACTTTAAGTTTGAAGTTGTACAGAAGAATTGAAACGAAATTACTAACTGGGCCTTTATGTTGAGATTATAGACAACGAGATTGGTTGCCCCTTGTTGACACCCTACACAGACACATGAACATTCAGTTGTTCTGCACCTACATGGTCAATGCAAAAGTTGATGTATAGTCAGGATTTAAACAAACTGGTGTTCCTCATTTACGATACAACACGAGACGGAATATGTACTTCTCATAATAAAATAATATAAAAGTTTATCAAGGAGACGTGCAAAGATTCAACACGACTCCTATAACTCATCTACTGCGCTGTAACTGTATAACTGCATCTACTCATGTATTGCACTACAACTTCAATAACTGCATTAACTCATGTACTGCACTGTAACTTATACTAACTAATAGCTAATATCTGTAACTAATGCACACTCAAGTCACTTGCACTATTGTATAGTCTATATTGTTATCTGTTCATAACCACCTGAACATTATGTTCACAGTATATAGCCTTCTGTATATATTGTTCATAGAACATACCGATTGTCATATTTTCATAGTACATGGCCATTGTATAGTATTTTCCTAATATTGTATTCTGTATTTATTCACACTGTATATCTGCACTTGATAATTGCACTTCTGGTTAGACCTAAACTACATTTCGTTACACTGTACTTGTATATGTGTAATGACAATAAAGTTTAATCTAATCTATAAATCCAATATTAGAAGCTCTTTGGTGACGTCATGGGTGGCTCTTAAAAGAGCCTTTGTGTGCGGCGGATGAAAGCGGCGCTTTACTTGGAGCTGGTGTACTTGGTGACGGCTTTGGTGCCCTCGGACACGGCGTGTTTGGCGAGTTCACCGGGCAGCAGCAGACGCACGGCGGTCTGGATCTCTCTCGACGTGATGGTGGAGCGCTTGTTGTAGTGCGCGAGACGAGACGACTCACCGGCGATGCGCTCGAAGATGTCGTTGACGAAAGAGTTCATGATGCCCATCGCCTTGGAAGAGATGCCGGTGTCGGGGTGGACCTGCTTGAGCACTTTGTACACGTAGATGGCGTAACTCTCCTTCCTGGACTTTCTGCGCTTCTTTCCTCCCTTAACGGCGGTCTTGGTGGCGGTCTTGGTGACGGCCTTCTTAGAGCCCTTCTTGGGCGCGGGTTTGGCTGGTTCAGGCATGATGCTTCTTCACAGATCAGAAAATACTGAATGTTGAAGAGTCTCGTCGCTGTGGTATTTATTCACTCTCACATGCAAATGTTTAGCGTCACGGAGCCTGTTGTCTGATTGCGTGTCTTCGTCGGCCGAACCTATAAAATGTGTTCATTGGTCTGATCATAGTTTGACGGGCTGGATAGAGAGCCAATGAAACCGTTTCCCGCCCACAGTCTCGTGTTTGAAGGTGCGTTTGACCAGCCCACGTCATTTAGACGCTTTTTCTTTTCGCCTCTGCCCTCACAAAGCTCTCAGTAAATCTCTTTATAGTTTAACTTACATAAAACACGATGTTTAAGTTTTTATAAGAAACTAAACAATAAACTTTAAGTGATAGTTCACCCAATAAAATGATGTAATCATCTATTCAGCCTTATATTTCTAACCTGTTTTAATTTACTTTGTTTTGACGAACACAGGTAAAGATATTTGTGAGAATGTCAGCATTTTTAATTCTGTTACAACATTGACTCCCACAATAGGAACAATTCAATGGTAGTTAAAGGTGCACTAAAGGGTTTTTATCCCAAATACTTCACAATATCTCACTTTGTGTACAACAGAAATATTTTTATATTATGGTAGTTGACTATGTCACAGAACTGAAAATTGCAAACATTCATAACAGAAGAAAATTAAAGACAATTATATAATTTTACTTTTTGAGTGAACTAACCTCTAACCTAAACTGATTTCAGAAAATAATAGATTAGTTAGAAATGATAGACGACCACTAGTCAAATTTTACTTCGTTTTTATCTACTAGCAAACTGATTATTAAAAGTGTGTTTGAGGAAGGAGAGTGTACTTTACATGTGATCAGACGCTCTTAAGAGGAATGATTTGGTGCAGACTGAATAAAAACACACGGGTATATCTGCTGTTTAAGAGACTGATAAGATAATCATTCTTAATATTGAGCAATCACGTTTTCTAAAATAATATTCATCATTGACAACTTGCGTTACTATTTATGTTTGTGGAGAACGGTGGAAATCGTGTCGTTCAGTTCATGTGGTGGCTCTTAAAAGAGCCGTTGAGTTGTTTTTAAAGCGGGACTTAAGCGCGCTCTCCGCGGATGCGGCGGGCCAGCTGAATGTCTTTGGGCATGATGGTGACCCTCTTAGCGTGGATGGCGCACAGGTTTGTGTCCTCGAACAGACCGACCAGATAAGCCTCGCTGGACTCCTGCAGAGCCATGACGGCGGAGCTCTGGAAGCGCAGATCCGTCTTGAAGTCCTGAGCGATCTCTCTCACCAGGCGCTGGAAAGGCAGTTTGCGGATGAGCAGCTCGGTGGACTTCTGGTAGCGGCGGATCTCTCTCAGAGCCACGGTGCCGGGCCTGTAACGATGAGGCTTCTTCACGCCGCCGGTGGCGGGAGCGCTCTTACGGGCGGCTTTGGTGGCGAGCTGCTTCCTCGGGGCTTTGCCACCGGTGGACTTACGGGCGGTCTGCTTGGTTCTTGCCATTGCTGCTGAATCTTCTGCGTTTCGTTCAGAATATGTCTGCGGTGTCGGTGTGCCTGCTTTTAAAGGCTAAAACGCGCAGCACGTCAAGGACACGGAGACAGATGATTGGCTGATGTGTGACGTTCGCTCGAGACAGTGAGCCAATGGCCGCGCGATGTGCGTTCAAATGAAACTGGCGGGACATTGTGTTTCCTTGGTTCAGATCACGCGTTACGGACACAAGACAAGATAATCATATAATTTCTCTTTATCTCTTTATTTAATACTCGTGTATTATTTCTCTGATCAGACATTTGCACGTTGCTATTTAACAGAGTTCACATAGAAATGACTTCAACTACAAATCAATAAAATTAATCCTTTCTTAACTTAAACCCGTTAAAGCAAGACGCCGAACAATATTTTTTTTACTCTGATAGAACGTCAAAGACATCTTGTTAGCTACCGTACGAGTAAAAATAAGCATATCTGGTAGAACATTTGGGGCAGGGGACTGTTTAGAACGCGACTTTATTTATAGCAGGTCTATGATAATTGTATTAATATACAAACACGATAGATTAAAACAGAAACCTCGTCGCTCTCTCAGTGATAATGTGGGTGGCTCTTAAAAGAGCCTTTGGTTTGAAACGAACTGTCCCCCGTTTACTTGGTCTTAGCGGGTTTGTCAGTCTTCTTGGGCAGTAAGACCGCCTGGATGTTGGGCAACACACCGCCCTGGGCGATGGTCACGCCGCCCAGAAGTCTGTTCAACTCCTCGTCGTTACGCACGGCCAGCTGTAGATGGCGGGGAATGATCCGGCTCTTCTTGTTGTCCCGAGCGGCGTTTCCGGCCAACTCCAAGATCTCAGCGGTGAGATACTCGAGGACAGCGGCGAGATAAACTGGAGCTCCGGCACCGACGCGATGTGCGTAGTTACCTTTGCGAAGTAGCCTGTGAACACGGCCGACGGGAAACTGAAGACCCGCTCTGGATGACCGAGTCTTAGCTTTCGCTCTTGATTTACCGCCAGTTTTACCTCTTCCACTCATTGCTGCTTAAAAAATAAAATCCTCTAGATTATAGAAAGACGAAGGAAATGTGAGACATAGTTTTTGGTTTTCAGCATTTATACGTGCCTATCGTTCGCTTATTGATTGGAGTCTGTGAAAAGTTCAAACCAATCACTGAACTTCCCTCCAAAAACCAAAGCCCGCCCATTTCTTCCCGTCTGCCTGTTTTGTTTCAGTTTTTGATCACGTGATCTTTCACTACATTAAATCTTATATCTGCGGTCTTTTCACACACGTCTATAGGAAACAACAGTATAAACAAAAGCAAACATTTATACTGACAACATAACTTCAGATGTTGCGCCGATTATGAATTAAATGCTCTGACGATCATATCTTGTGTTCTTAATTTGAACCAGATTTCTCAGCATATTCATATATAAAGAGTTTTCCTGTAGCTTAGAAGAGCAAGGTTGTGGGTTCGAGCCCAGATATCTATGTATAAATGTAAAGGATAATGCACTGTAAGTAGCTTTGGATAAAAGCGTCTGCCAAATAAATAGATTTAAATGTGAGAACACAACCATAATATCGACATATCACTGAAACACAACTCTTTAGTGGGCTGGTGGTGGCTCTTAAAAGAGCCTTTTGTAATAGAAAGTCTGGAGAAGTAATTTACTTCTTTTTCGGGGCGGCCCTTTTAGGCTTAGCTGCTTTGGGCTTCGTCGTCTTGGGTTTTGCAGCCTTGACCTTCTTGGGGCTTTTAGCTGCTTTCTTCGGACTCTTGGCTGCTTTCTTGGGGGCCGCTGGCTTCTTCGCCTTCTTGGGGCTCTTCGTTGCCTTTTTAGCGGCGGTGGCGGCAGGTTTCTTGACCTTCTTGGGAGACTTCTTTGCGGCGGTCTTCTTCGCCACTGCGGTCTTCGGCTTCTTGGCAGCAGCAGCGGGCTTCTTCACTGCGGGCTTCTTTGCTTTAGGAGCGGCTTTCTTCGCTGGCTTCTTAGTCTCGACTTGTTTTTTGTTGAGTTTGAAAGATCCTGAAGCACCGGTTCCTTTAGTCTGGACCAGTGTGCCTTTAGTCACGAGGCTCTTGATGGCGAGCTTGACGCGGGAGTTGTTCTTCTCCACATCGTATCCGCCGGCGGTGAGAGCTTTCTTCAGGGCGGCCAGAGACACACCGTTTCTCTCCTTGGAGGCCGTCACGGCTTTAACGATGAGATCACTCGCGCCTGGACCCGCTGTCTTGGGTTTGGCCGCAGATTTCTTCTTGGGCGCTTTCGCCGGCGGGGCTGCTGGAGCTGGAGCGGTTTCTGCCATTTCTGAGGTAAAGAGCTTTCGGTCACAGTCTATAGTTGATCGGTAATGCGGAAGGACTGAGCGGCTCTGCGATCTTAAACACTACGTGAGAACCATATAGACTCAGCTCGACCTGTCAGTGCCTCTGTGAGCCGCAAACTCTTGTGTTTTCTCCTGAGACATTTCGATTAAATATCAGAGTTTTAAAATCATTTGACGGAGTGAAAACAGCGTGAACACAGAGCAGAGATCCAGAGCTTTATTCACAGACTAAACACGACAGTAAAGGGTTTATTATTTCAGTGTTACATTAAAAACACGACCAGCATCGATCTCTGGAGAAAAGCTGCGAGTGAATTTCATGTGATTTGTTTGTGTAAACATTGATGAAACATTAAACATGTTTTCTGTTTATTTAACATACATGTAATAAATGACTTGAGTTAAGTTAATGTCATTCAGGGACTTGTAAAGTGTTTCATACAGAAGTTGTTTTGATCAGATTGAAACACACGAACACTCTCGAGGTATTTGTGTGAATGACACAACGCTGTTTGTGTTACTGATGTGTAAATGTTTTATATTCAGACTGACGAAACGTAAAAACGGACAATAAATATGGATTAAATATAATAAAAACTAAATATTTTTGTCCAGTATTGACATGTTGTATTTATCTATTTTTTTTTCTTACAGACAACCAAGTTTGCTGCAGTCAGTCTTGGGTTCTGAATGATTGAAACGTTAAAGCAGTTATTATTATTACTTTTATTTAGTGTTTTATCATCTGTAAATTCTTTTTTTTTTTTTGCAGACATATTGAACACAAGGACTTTTTATTGTTTTTATTGAGTCTCTCTGTAACAAAAAAAGAAGAAAACTGTGAATCTGTCCTGGATGTCTTTGTCATGTGTACATAAACTGACTTGTTTTAAAGATTAATCTTTTATTAATTAAACTGCTTTATTCAGTCACTATACACTACCAGTCAAACGTGTTTGAACACTTGAATGAAATGTTTCTCGTGGTCTTAAAAATGATTTAATCTGAAGGTTCTTAAATGTCTGAAATTATACATCGACAGGAAATGTGCTAATTTAAATATCTTCATTATCAACTAATATATCTGTGTATATATATATATATATAAAAACGTTTTTGAAATGGATGACTTTTACTAAATAATGCAAAAGAGCAACCAATAAGAGCTCATATGAGAACTTGTTTAGTGGTGTTTGAAAAGAATCTTCTAGGTGAAACCTCAAGCAGTTGATGATAAAATTAATGTCTGCAAATATCAGGCAAACAATGACTACATTGAAGATGTATATAACAAGTTTATAGCAGATACATAACATTTTTTATTTGATTGTTTAGATTTTTTCAGTCACAACCTCTTCAGTCCACAGTGGCCTTTTTCTAAATGTGGAAAAAATATGAATAAATGAGCAATTTAGTGTTTGAAAACTTTTGACCAGTAGTGTAAATTGCTTTTTATAAAAATGTGCTTACATTTAATCATTTAGCAGACACTTTTACAATGAGGTAAACAATAGAAGCAATTGAAACAACATCAGGACAAAGAGCATATGTGCAGTAAAACTGGTCTCTAGGGCCGGCCCTAGGATTTTGGGGGCCCTAAACTGAATCATATCTGACAATTTCAAATTAACAACACATTATTATCCCTTTACAGCTTTCCTGTAGCTCAGTGGTTTGAGCATGGTTCTTGCAACACTGAGATCATGGGTTCGGTCCCAGGGATTGCACGCTTACACTTTTCTTGATCCTTTATTTTCTACTCTTCTTTCCTCTTTTTCCTTCCTCTTCTTCCTCTTCTCTGCACCAGACAGATATTGCCGCCTTAAATTTTTAATCTTTGCACAATTTAAAGCTAACGCACATGATGATTGACAATGACACAACGAGCAAGTAAAGGGGTCCCCTAGTGGCCATGGAGGCCCCATGCAACTGCCTATATCGCTTATTAGGTAGGGCCGGCACCGCTCATAGCCTAACACAAAGATAAGATTGTTTTTTTGATTGAAATAGTAGAAAAGAGACAGAAGTCAGAACTGATGGGTCAGCTGTTGACAGATGAGATGTGTTTTCAGATGATTCTTAAAGATGGACACAGAATCTGATGATCTTGTAGCAGCGGGCAGATCATTACACACATGTGGAAAAGATCCAGAGAAAGTACGTGAGAGTGATTTTTGACCTTTTTGTGATCACAGCACAAGACGTGGTTCATGTGCAGAGCGCAGGGATCTGACGGGTACATAAGTCTGTATGAGCGAGTGAAGATATGGAGCTGCAGAACCAGTGCTGGTCTTGTAGGCCGAGAGCAGAGCTTTGAGTTTGATGAGAGTGACTACAGGAGTCAATGTAACTGAATGAAGAGAGGAGTGACGTGTGACATTGATTGAATTTCCCCTTTTATGTGTGTTGATACAAAAAGCATGTGGTGGCATTTCTTTATAGTCCTTACAAATATTGTACATTTAAATTTGTAAAGAACACAATTTATATCACACTATTCAATAAACTTCACTTCCTTCATCTCTTTATCTGCCTTGAGATTGCAGAAGTGTTAACATGTGACAGAGTTGATTAAACTTTAAATGATAATCAGGAAATACTTTACTTAATGAGAAAGAGAGTTTAAGTTTTCTCGTTATATCAAAACTGTTGCGCGTCACACAGCATCTGTGAGGAGAAAGAGGGGGCTGGGCTTTGAGTTTGGAGGGAAGTTGACTGATTGGTTTAAAGTTTTACCGACTCCAACCAATAGTCGACAAGCAGAGGGTTTCAAATATTGAGAACTGCAGCGCTTAAGCTTCATCTTTCTTTCTTACAGAGTAAGTAAACTACCACAGCTGAAGATAATGAGCGGCAGAGGCAAAACCGGCGGCAAAGCGAGAGCTAAGGCCAAGACTCGCTCCTCTAGAGCTGGACTTCAGTTTCCCGTGGGTCGCGTCCACAGACTCCTCCGTAAAGGCAACTATGCGCATCGTGTGGGTGCCGGTGCCCCAGTGTATCTGGCCGCCGTGCTCGAGTATCTGACCGCTGAGATCCTCGAGTTGGCCGGAAACGCCGCTCGAGACAATAAGAAGACTCGCATCATCCCCCGTCACTTGCAGCTGGCGGTGCGCAACGACGAGGAGCTGAACAAACTTCTGGGCAGAGTGACCATCGCTCAGGGCGGCGTTCTGCCCAACATCCAGGCCGTGCTGCTGCCCAAGAAGACCGAGAAGCCCGCCAAGACCAAGTAAACGGGCGACAGTTCGTTTCAAACCAAAGGCTCTTTTAAGAGCCACACACTTAACCTATAAAAGAACAATGCGATTCCTGTGTCTCCCTGCCGGTTAATTACAGATTAAAACTGCACATTTTGCTTTCAATTCATAAACCTGTATTGGATTATTACTTGTCTGAGACGACAAACCGAGTCTAACGTTCAGTCAAACCGCTGAAGAATATTTGTAGTCTCCCGAGTCATGTATAACCGGCTCTCATATATAGAAGTTGAGCGCTTGTGTCAGTAAACGTGTTCATGCTGCACTTGTGATGAGATGTGAAGAAATGTTGTGCTAAGGTGCAAATTTCTATTAAGATTAATTTAAAAATCACGCTTTTTTGTACATTAGATTTTGTACTTGTCTAGAATAGAAGAGCATGGCGCTAACAACGCCGAGGTCATGGGTTCGATCTCAGGGGATTAAACACTCAGAAACAAATGTATAAGATAATGTGATGTAAGTCACTGTGGATAAAATCATCTGCTAAATTCATAAATGTATATTTACTGAATTACTGAAGGAGCGGTGAGGAAAATAAAAAAGTGACGTGCCACTTGCACCGCCCTCGCACGCTTGTGTTTCTATTAGGTCCTGTAGGTAAATATAATATGCCTCAGCCGTCCTCTGTTCAGGATATCGTGTGTAGCATTACTCTGAACTACTCGCGCATCATGTCTGGAAGAGGTAAAGGCGGAAAGGGACTCGGAAAAGGAGGCGCGAAGCGTCATCGTAAAGTTCTGCGTGATAACATCCAGGGCATCACCAAACCCGCCATCCGTCGTCTCGCTCGACGCGGCGGAGTGAAACGTATCTCCGGTCTGATCTACGAGGAGACTCGCGGTGTGTTGAAGGTGTTTCTGGAGAATGTTATCCGTGACGCCGTCACCTACACCGAGCACGCCAAGAGAAAGACCGTCACCGCCATGGACGTCGTGTACGCGCTGAAACGACAGGGACGCACTCTGTACGGCTTCGGAGGTTAAACGCGTTTATTCTGAAGTAAAACATTGAACACAACGGCTCTTTTAAGAGCCACACACTGTCTCACTCGAAGAGATGAATTTCATAAAAAAAATCCTATTTAACGAGAACTATTACTTTTAGAACTTGTGTTAAACACTTCGTTCGCTCGAAGAAGAAGAAACACAGTCATCATGACGTAACTATAAACGTCAGCACGTGCAATGTATCGTGAATAACGTGTAATCGAGTGAAATGCTTTCTGGACGAAATCTTTGACGGACTGTGATGACACGATGACGTACTTTCACTTTGAAACAAGACTTATGAAACACAACTGCTCTTCTAAAAGCCACTTTATCACTCGAGTAGTTTATAACTTCAGAAGTTATATCATAACAAACGAAATGTTATGAATGTCAAGTTTTATTAACCCGGATGCGTTTTGGAGAACCTCAATTGATGAGATTAATCTGTTGTGTTACACACTTCTGTTGTTCGAAAAAGAAACACAATCATCATCGCCTAACTATGTAAACGTAAACACGCCCAAAGTTGGTGAATAAAGCATAAAAGGGTGAAATGCTTTTGTATGAACTCTTTAAGTGACTTTGAGACACGATGACGTACTACAGATATAAAGGTTATTTTTAATCAAATTCGATAAATAGCGGGAAGTGAATACTGAATCGCGCGGGGGATGGTCATGTTCAAATTTCAAACACTGGGCGGGAAACACTTTCATTGGCTCTCTATCCAGCCCGTCAAACTATGAGCTGACCAATAGACACATTTTATGGGTTCGGCCGACGAAGACACGCAATCAGACAACAGGCTCCGTTACGCTAAACATTTGCATGTGAGAGTGAATAAATACCACAGCGACGAGACTCTTCAACATTCAGCATTTACTCATCTGTGAAGAAGCATCATGCCTGAACCAGCCAAACCCGCGCCCAAGAAGGGCTCTAAGAAGGCCGCAACCAAGACCGCCGTTAAGGGAGGAAAGAAGCGCAGAAAGTCCAGGAAGGAGAGTTACGCCATCTACGTGTACAAAGTGCTCAAGCAGGTCCACCCCGACACCGGCATCTCTTCCAAGGCGATGGGCATCATGAACTCTTTCGTCAACGACATCTTCGAGCGCATCGCCGGTGAGTCGTCTCGTCTCGCGCACTACAACAAGCGCTCCACCATCACGTCGAGAGAGATCCAGACCGCCGTGCGTCTGCTGCTGCCCGGTGAACTCGCCAAACACGCCGTGTCCGAGGGCACCAAAGCCGTCACCAAGTACACCAGCTCCAAGTAAAGCGCCGCTTTCATCCGCCGCACACAAAGGCTCTTTTAAGAGCCACACACTTATTCCTTTAAAAGAGATTCTCATGTTTGTAAAGTTGTGGTTGTAGTTTTTCATTGTAATTATTTAAATTGCGACTCGACATACGCCGTTTAATGGCAACAAATCGATTTATCATGTTTTAAAGTAAATATAAATGTAAAGGTTTGACTTTAGTTATTGTTGGACGATTATCGCAGAAGGTGGCGGTATTGTACCGGATATAAACTATCAGAGTTCGGTCTTCAGCTGCTTTAAGGCTGAAATACACTACAAGACTTTTGCTCAGTTTTCAGTCTGGACTTGTTACAGAAAGTCTGTGTCAGTCTGCAGATTTGATCAGTTTGTGTGTTTTTATCTGAAACTTTAATAAAGTCTGAAAGTGTTTGATGTCTAGTTGAGATTCTTGTAGTGTTTTACACACATAGAGGTGTTTTATCATCACACACAGTCATGTCATCTATAGTATTTATGATCAAGATCTCTCTTCACTGCTCTTGTGTTTGATCTTCATACAAAACTAAACACAGTCGTGTGCAGAACTGACTCTTATTCTATAGATCTATGATGTGCAAATGTGACATAGTGAGATTATTTCATATGAAAAAGTTTGATGTTTTTTCCCTTGGATAAAAATTTTGGTGTATCTACAAGTGTCACAGTCACAATGTCAGAATACTGAAGAACATGTGCTGTTGAAGACCTTCATACAGTAACAAAAATGAGGATGACACATTTTTTTAAATCAGAGCATTAACTCAAAAATGACATGAAAAGAATTGTGCTTAGTTGTTTTCCTACTTTGTCTTCTTCAACAAATCTTTACAAAAAAATCAAACACTCATCACCATAATGGTGACTCCAAAAACCATCATGTAAACTTGTGTTAATTCTCAATAAGAACTTTTGTAGATGTACAACAGAAATAATGTGACAGTGGTGTCTGTAAGTGAAGGTGATAATAGTATTTGTGGAATTGAAAAAACTCCTTGTACAAACTATGGAATTTCATTGATCATTTCAAAGGCATTTTTTACAGTGTTCATTAAAACAATGCAACATTTTGAAAGGTGCTTTATAAATAAAAGTTTATTTATTTGTAGTTTTATTGAGCTTGTGTTATTGTGATATGTTTTAGGGATCCAGTTCCAAAACTTTGAGGTTTAGCAGAATGTTACTTAAGAAAACAGACACTCATTGATGACTGATTCACTGTTTGATGTTATACATAAGCTGTGTGATTTGTGTAAAAGCATTTTGACGCATAGACAAAAGGGTAACAATTATTAGGTCATATTTATCAATAAAAAATACTATTTTGGGAGTTCATTAACTTCTTCCAATGAAAAGGACAAACAGTAAAAATTAATAGATTCTACCTCATAAAAAATAAATAAGATTTACTTACTATTTCAGTCTTTTAACGATAGACTACCTAATGGCTTAAAATTATTTTTATTTTTTTTTAACAAATATTAATAATTGGTTTTATCTTTTCAAGTGTGATATGATTAGTTTACAAAATCAAAATAGATTGCAGGCTTAAATATATTAAGCCTAGTTATGTGGAGGGTGAACATCATATTCAAACAGAAATTCTGAACAGTCTTCCTTGTTGTGATTCCTTTTCTCAGAAGCATCTTTACGACCGAGTTTTGGAGAAAACACAATTCCATCAGGCTGCAGTCTCCATCTCACTCTTGTGTTCCTTTCTATCCCATAATCCTCTAGTTTCTGCTGAATCTACACAAAGTGACACCAAAACATCATATTTATGTGTTTACTGTACTGTATAAAAGACAGAATGCATTACTGTTTCAACACAAATAGTTAAACACCTTCCAACTGTAACATGTTCTCCATCACTGCAGGATCATTTACATTCTGACCAGATTTCACCTCCAGTCTCACAATCTGCATCTTTCTACCTGTAAGAACATCTCAAGTTGTAAAAATTGGCTGCTGAGAATTGAAGAAACACAACTTACAACTACTTGGTGACAATTGTGTTACTTTATAAAAGTGCCAATTAAGCAAACATTGACAGACATTACAGATCTTTTATACCATACTGACAACAGACGCACATGCATCTTTTTAAGTGTAGTCATAATAAGTGGTTGACAACATGTTAAAATCGATTATACATCTACTTACAATTTTAGATACTCTGTAAAATGTATTGGCTGAGTTTACTTTAGGGATAGTTCAAACAAAAATAACAACTTTTTTACTTAATTTTCTTTTTTTCAGCGGCAGTCTCTAATGCGAGATCATAGACGCATGCAGTCAATCATATGGTACAGGATCTGGCTATCGTAATGCATGGGTGTTGAGAACATGGAGGAGCCTGCAGTCTACATCAGTTGTACAGCTGGGGAACCAGACAGTACTGAGGCAGAAACTAACATGTTGTGTTAGTTATAGTTATGGTCATTTATACACTGTGGATGGACGCTTTATCTGTTCCACCTGTTATCATACAGCTCAACAATGGTCAGGTCTGCGTTTCCCAAAAGCATCGTAAGACTACGTTGATCATAGCTTCATCAGTCACAATGGTTCTAAGATCAACTTAAGGTAACGATGCTTTTGGGAAACGCAGACCAGTATAGTATTATTTTATAAACTAGAAAGTGGAACACTCTAGTCCCAAGCAGTATTACTACAATACACTTACAAGTATACCGCTAGTTAACTGATGTTGGTTTACTTACTATATAGTGTATTTAATAAATAATGCTTCCTTAAGTATGCTTAATAAAATGACGTTGAAGTACTTCTTTATTTGTAATGGGTTTGATCAGTTAGGTGTTAAACTCACTTGGTGGTGCAGGTGGAGGAGATGAAGGAGGTGGTGCAACACACTTGTAAGACACTTTCAGGTATTTGTAAATTCGCTTACACGGATCATTGAAAACTGTATTGTCCACGACTATGTCACAATTGCTTTTTCCATCACATCTGTGAAAATGAATACAATGAATAACAAAAGTATAAAAATATTAGATTTTTTAATCTCACAGGTCGTTCGGTGACTATTACTAGTCTTACTGAATGGCCATCACACTAAGTGATGTCGTCTTATCAGTGCACTGATCATTTGAGAGATTTCCAGCATTCCAGTCGAGCAGGTCGTTCGGTCTGTACGCCCATAATTGGCTGAAAGGACTTGAATGATTCCCTGACCTGTTGATAAGACAGATACATGATATTGAATTACATATTAGAATTATGGTTCATGCAAATGCATGAAACGCCAAAACCCCGAGAACTCACCACAGCTGAGAAGGGCAGTCTTGGATTCACAGGTAATAATAACCTCTAATGGGGCACCTAAGATAAGAATAGAACAGTCAAATAAGCAGAACTGATAATACTGCTTGTTTAAATAGTTGAGATTACAAAGTCAAAACTAGCTTTCTCTCATTACATGAATGCAATGTTTACACAACCATGACGTATTTTAGATTTGTTATTTATAACTTTTACTTGATGAGACTGTTAACAACATTTAAAGAATGTTATTTGTAAAAGTTTTGTAAGCTGGGAACCTCCTACACAGACAGCACATGCACATCTGTAAGATGTCTAATAAAGGTCAGAGAGATTCATGCACAAAGATCATAACTTGAACTTCTTATCTATTTGTAAACAAGGATTTCAGCTAGGAGCTCATTTAAGACAACATTTATTACAGGAGAGCTCTTCCTTCAAGTTCAAGTTCAAGTTGAGCTTTATTGTCATTCCACTACATGTGTGGACATATAGCGGGACGAGATGTCGTGCCTCACAGGACCACAGTGCTACTACATAAATACAGATATACAACACGAAGTAAAACAGTATAAACCTATACACAACTAGCCTACTGTCAGCTTTGACTATACATATGCTATATATAAAAGTGGTTACCTATACATAAACTAACAAATAAAAATAAAATATAAAATACAAACTGTACATCTGTGCAAATGACTACAAATACTGTACATGTGCAAAAAGAGAGAGACATTCAAGCAGCTGTCTGGGGAACAGTGTAAGGTGATTTGTGGTGCATGAAGTAAGCATACATACATTACAGTCATATATTACAATCAGTCTTTTGTGGGATTTTGGAAACACAATGGTGTGTGAAAGTGTCTAGTGCATACAGAGGAGAGTGCGTTGCTACAGGTGGCTTGTGCAGAGCCGCTCACCTGAATTGCACAGAAATAAAAGTTAACAGTTTTTTTCCTGAGATGTGGTAAGGTGTATGTGGGGGGGGGTTGTCAGGGGTTTCAGAGAGGGGCGGTGTGATGTGAGTTCAGGGCTCTTACAGCCTGGGGGAAATAGCTGTTGAGCAGTCTGGCGGAGCGGGCTCTGATACTCCGGTACCGTCTACCTGAGGGTAGGAGCTGGAAGAGACTGTGGGAGGGGTGGGTGGAGTCCTCCATGATACTTTTTGCTTTGCTGGAGCATCGTGTAAGGAAAATATCCAGGATGGAGGGGAGAGGGGCACCAATGATTTTGCAGCGGTGTTCACTGTCCGCTGGAGGGTCTTGCGGTCTGCTGCACAACAGTTTCCGTACCAGACAGTGATGCAGCTGGTCAACACGCTCTCAATGGTACCCCTGTAGAAGGTGGTGAGGATTGGTGGAGGGAGGCTTGCTTTTTTCAGCCGGCGGAGAAAGTGTAGGCGCTGTTGTGCCTTCTTGGAGACAGACTTGGTGTTGGTAGCCCAGGTGAGATCCTCTGTGATGTGCACCCCCAGGAATTTAGTGCTGCTGACTCTCTCCACAGTCAAGGTGTCGATGGTCAGTGGGGGGAGGTCAACAGGGTTTCTCCTGAAGTCCATCACAACCTCCTTTGTCTTCTCCCCATTGAGGGACAGGTTGTTTGCGCCACACCATTCAGTCAGCTGTGCCACTTCCTCTCTGTAGTGCGTTTCATCGTTGTTGCTGATGAGACCTACCACTGATGTGTCATCGGCAAACTTGATGATGTGGTTGGAGCTGAACTTGGCAGTGCAGTCGTTGGTCAGCAGCGTGAAGAGCAGCGGGCTGAGCACACAGCCCTGTGGGGCACCTGTGCTCAGTGTGGTAGTGCTCGAGGTGTTGTGGCCGACACGGACTGACTGAGGTCTTCCGGTTAAAAAGTCCAGGATCAAATTGCAAAGGGAGTTGTTGAGGCCCAGCAGGCTTAATTGATTGATGAGCTGTTGTGGGATTATTGTGTTGAATGCTGAGCTGAAGTTGATGAACAGCATTCTAACATATGAGTCTTTATTTTCTAGGTGGGTAAGAGCCAGGTGGAGGGTGGAGGAAATTGCATCATCCGTAGAGCGGTTTGGGCGGTATGCAAACTGGTGAGGGTCGAGTGTGCTGGGGATGCTGTTTTCGATGTTGTGCATGACTAGCCTCTCAAAGCACTTCATTATGATTGGAGTCAGTGCTATGGGACGGTAGTCATTTAGACAGGACACAGGTGATTTTTTTGGTACCGGTATGATTGTCGTGGATTTGAGACATGTGGGGATGACTGCTTGGCTCAGCGAGGTGTTGAAGATATCTGTTAGGACATCTGTCAGCTGTTCAGCACAGTCTTTCAGTACGCGGCCAGGTATATTGTCAGGACTGCAGCCTTGCGTGGGTTAATCCTAGATAGGGTCTTCCTTACGTCAGCTGGAGACAGACAGAGTGCCTGGTCGTTGGGAGTTGTGGGCAGTTTTTGTGCAAATGTGTCATTCTGCATTTCAAACCGTGAATAAAAGTGCTTGAGTGCATCTGGGAGGGATGAGTCGTCGTCACAGGCTTGTGGCGGGGGCTTGTAGTCAGTGATGGTCTGAATGCCTTGGCACAGGCTCCGTGTATCACTGCTGTTTGTGAAATGATTGTTGATTTTATTGCCATATGACCGTTTTGCATTTTTGATGCCACGGGACAGATTGGCTCTTGCTGTTTTGAGGGCTGCTTTATCTCCTGATCTGAACGCTTCATCTCTGGTATTAAGTAGCCCACAAACCTCTGCTGTCATCCATGGCTTCCGGTTTGCACGTGTGGTGATGGTCTTGGTGACTGTCACATCATCAATGCAGTATTTGATCTTAGCAGTCACAGTTTCCGTGTACTCCTGCAGGTCTGTATGGTTATTATAAGTGGCCGCCTCTTTAAACATGTTCCAGTCTGTGTCCTGGAAGCAGTCCTGTAGTGCTGAGGTAGCATTGTCTGGCCATACCGTGATCTGCTTTTGAACCGGTTTGGCCAGTTTGAGAAGCGGCCTGTATGCTGGGGTTAGCATAACAGAGATGTGGTCCGAGTATCCGAGGTGGGGGCAGGGTTCGGCTTTGTATGCGTTTTTCACTGTTGTGTAAACAAAGTCCAGTGTGTTATTTCCCCTTGTTGCAAAGTTCACATGTTGGTAGAACTTTGGTAAAACTGTCTTTAAGCTAGCGTGGTTGAAGTCGCCGGCTATGATGAAAAAGCTGTCGGGATTATTTGTTTGTTGTTCGCTGATGGCGCTGTACAGTTCACGAAGCGCGTCCTTAGCATTTGCACACGGGGGAATGTACACTGCGACAATAACAATGGCCGTGAACTCCAGCGGTAGATAGAACGGTCGACATTTCACAACCATAAACTCCACCAGCGATGAACAGTGTTTTGATAATACCGCTGCATTGTTACACCATTCTTTGTTGATATACACACACAAGCCACCCCCGCGAGTCTTACCAGACAGTGATGAATCTCTGTCCGCTCGGCAGCAGGTTAGTCCATGCAGCTGAATGGCGGAGTCCGGGATGTTGTCGTTTAGCCATGTTTCAGTGAAAACAAACACACAACAATCCCTTGTCTCATGCTGTGTAGACCGGCTGAGTTGAATTAAGTCCAGTTTGTTTTCCAGAGAGCGAACGTTTGAGAGCATGAGTGATGGAATTGCTGGACTAGTTGGATTAGTCCTTAGCCTAGCTCGAATACCTCCCCGCTTGCCGCGCTTCTGTCCCCTCTCACACCGCCGGCGTCGCCGCTTTGTGCGGGTGGCATCAGTAGACGAGGCCACAGTCTCCGGGTCCGGCTACAGCAGCAGACAGAGGCCTTGTAGCTTCTCAGTAGTCGCCGGTGAAAGCTGGTGTTTGTACACATTGTCGATATCCAGGAGGCTCTGGCGATCATAGATGTGTTCCGGGTGTTTGTCTTTTGATTTTTCAATAAAGTCAGACAGTTTGAAGACGAGGAGACGAGACTAACAGACATAAAAGCACCGTTTTTAGGACCGGAGTAGCCGCTGCGTCCGAACGCGCCGCCATCATTCATCATAAGCACATTATCTTATCTACAGATATGAAAGGGCTGTAACAGAAGCTGTCATGATTCCGCTATCATGTCATGTTTATTTTTGGTCTTGTAGCGGAGTCATGGCATAGCTTTAGGGTTTTGTGTGAGAAGGACATGGCTTTGTTTATATCTTGGCTGGCCATGTACTTTCTCATGTCGTGTCTGTGTTTCCCGCCCTTTTCGTCTCGTTTAGCCTTCCCTTAGTGTTTAATCCCCATCACCTGGTCACTATTAATCATCCTGTGTTTGTTCCCCTTTAAATAGTCCTCATGTTTTATTGTCCTGTGCTCGTTTGTTTTGTGTTTGTATCTTGTGCCTTGTCCTTTGTCCGTGTCATACAACTTTTCAGTCCAAGATATTCCTCAGTCCAAGATATTCCTCAGTCCAAGATATTCCTCAATCCAAGATATTCCTCAGTCCAAGATATTCCTCAGTCCAAGATATTCCTCAGTCCAAGATATTCCTCAGTCCAAGATATTCCTCAGTCCAGGATATTCCTCAATCCAGGATATTCATCAGTCCAGGATATTCCTAAATCCAAGATATTCCTCAGTCCAAGATATTCCTCAATCCAAGATATTCATCAGTCCAGGATATTCCTCAATCCAGGATATTCCTCAATCCAGGATATTCCTAAATCCAAGATATTCCTCAATCCTAGTCTACGTAAGTTTATTGTTTCATTGTCTAGTCTTGTTTATTTCCTTGTCAAGTCATCCTTCCGCAGTTCTTGTATATTGTTTTACCCCTTCGCAGGCTTTTGTTTTGTTCCTGTTTATTTATTAAATCCCTTGTTAACCCCTTGATTCCCATGTCGCTGGCTGCAATTGGGTTCTTCTCCGAGTAAATCATAACTTGACAAAATATCTTGAAACTTTTTAACTTTAGGACAACTCTAAAGCTGTGCTAACTCAAGAGCCCTCCGTTCAGCAAACAAGCTGTTAGTGCGAGCGTTACATATACAATATTTGATGGACATTTATATTACTGTTACTTGTTTTGCAACATTCAAGTTAAAAGAGGATGTTTCTTGATATTTAATATGTAGCTGAGAATCGTATCTGACACTTACTGTAGATGCAAATGAAAGGAAGGACATTTGAGCAGAACTGATCCTCTATGAAACCATCACAATCTGCAGCACCACAAGGTCGATTCAGACCAGTCATGTCAGGTTGACCAGTCATCCAATTAATGGAGGGAGTGTTGACGTTTGTTCCATCCGACCATTTCCAAGAATCTCTGAACAGACCAATCCATGTTCTATTAAGTCCTTGCATCATACTGGTTAGCTGATCATTTTCAGTTTGACTACGAATGATGACCAGATCTGTGTGATGCCGTCTACAGTAACTCTGAGCTTCACGCCAATTCAAGCTGATATTGTGGATGAAAATAAACCTGTTTGCTCCCGTTTGCTTTTCTGTAATAAGACAAGAACAAAAAGACATGTTAAGGGCATAGACACAGATTTTTAGTAAATGTATTCTAGGTTTTCCTGAGAACATAACCATGGAGTTAAAGAAACATCACGTTATAACATTTATTTAGTTCAAATATTTTATTTTAACATGCATTTTGGTAAAAGATATAGGCTGCTAATGAAATGGTTCAGATGCTTGTAATATGATTAATCCTGAGTGTTAAAAGGCAGCTTATAGTCCCTTTTTTGTTAGTGACGTGTTTTTGTGGCCGGAGCATCGATGGAGGCAGATAGATAGATTCCCCTGGCCGCTTTACTAACGCTAGCGAGCATGTTTTGGAAGTTGGTTTATTATTTTTTATGTGTAAGGTCAGTAACTGCCTGGGACTTTTGTTAAAAATGTGAACTTTAACAAAAGGAAACAGATTGGCCGACCTGTACACACTCACTCTATAGACTGATGAACTGTCAGGACTACCTTCCATACCAGTTAAGTGGTCTGACGTCCACACATACCAGATAAAGAAACCAAGCGTGTCTAGTAAAGACAAACTGAGAGCGTATACATATTAAGATGCTTTTGTGTTCTCACAGTGGCAAATGGTAGCAAATGCAACTACTTAACACAACTGACACATAACATGAACATTCTGATTGTTTCTCTTCCAAATTCTACTAATGCACTCATGAAATCTGTAGAAACAGCAACGGCAAACTGTTTCCTTAATGTTTTGTCTCCGGTGGTTGGCTAACAAGGTTATCTTATGTATGCTCTAATATGTGAAAAATAACTGTTCCTCGTGTTGTGATTAGGTGGGCAAACATGATCAATTTTAGACATCCAAACCATAATCAACACCAACAAAAGACAGGAGTGCATTTAAATTTAACTGATAAACTGGTCCGCTATATTTATTTTGTTTAACTACAACTTTTGTCGTTTTTTTTCTAGCAATTGCAGCAGATTTGTGTTAAATATCAGATTAGAGTCTGTAATCTGTTTATTCCAGCATTTAGCAACACAGCAAGATGATGTTTCGATTCATTATGTAACCGACTCTGTGTTGGTTTGTAATGACCGCCTCCAGTATTCTCCTTGTTTGCCTCCAGCTAATGTTGTGACGTCAGCGGAAAAGGGGACTATAAAGGGGTCTGTTTAAATACATGATTCTGATTGGCTGGAAGGTGTGATTTAAACCCTTTAATGCACGGGCAGCTTCAGTCAGTTTGATTGCATTTGAAATTAATAGACAAAATAACTAACATTTTGTTCTAAAATTAAGTTTGATCTAAAATTACACTGTAAACATCAATAAAGTTTAACTTGGCAAATAACCATGGTATAAGCGGGATAATCCACAGCTTTAATAGTGGATTATGCCTTACTTATATAAAGCGTCCATATGTCATATTTTATGCTAATAAATAAAGCACCGCACATCTCGCCATTTTCCTGTTCCATTGAACCACATTCCTGTTTTCCAATTCCGTTGTTTGGCTCTCCCAAACTCCAAGACCTAAATGTGATATCCTCATCTTGATAAGACCACCGCCAACTGTTAATATCATTGTATAGCCCAATCCACACTGAAGTCATTGCATGTGTCCAGTCTTCAATGCTTTGAACGGTGGCCAGGTCAAAATGATTCTGTCTGCAGTAAGCTCGTGCTTCATCCCAAGTCTTCTGCTCCTGGATCAGAATATACTCACACGAGATGCTCTGGAGGAACAGACCTGTTGATAGGAGAGGTTTGAGAGTACAAGTTCAGTTACAGTTATGTTATGCTCCGGTTCTCTTAACTCAGTTGTAGGTCAAATATGACAGTTAACATTTAAAAGCAACATTTAATTTAATATATCATTATTGAAAATGAACAAGTGCAACCGGAATTAGATTAGATTAGATTAGATTAGATTATATTAGATTCAACTGTATTGTCATTACACATATACAAGTACAGTGTAACGAAATGTAGTTTAGGTCTAACCAGAAGTGCAATTAGCAAGTGCAGGATATACAGTGTGAATAAATACAGAATACAATATTAGGAAAATAATTTACGATGGGCATGTACTATAAAAATATGACAATCGGTATGTTCTATGACCAATATATACAGAAGGCTATATACTGTGAACATTAATGTACAGGAGGTTATGAACAGATAACAATATAGACTATACAATAGTGCAAGTGACTTGAGTGTGCATTAGTTACAGACATTAGCTATTAAAGTTACAGTGCAGTAGATGAGTTAATGTGGTTATTAAAGGTACGGTGCAATACATGAGTAGATGCAGATATACAGTTACAGTGCAGTAGATGAGTTAGTGCAGATATTGAAGCTATAGTGCAATACATGAGTAGATGCAGATATACAGTTACAGTGCAGTAGATGAGTTAGTGCAGATATTGAAGCTATAGTGCAATAGATGAGTAGATGCAGTGAGTTATGCGATAGATGCAATGCAATAGACAAGTTAGAGTGCAGTAGGTGAGTTAGTGCAGTTATTGAAGTTACAGTGCAGTAGATGAGTTAATGCAGTTATTAAGGTTACAGTGAAGTAGATGAGTTAATGCAGTTATGAAAGTTACAGTGCAGTAGATGAGTTAATGCAGTTATGAGAGTAGTCCATTAGTGCAAATGAGCATTCAGTGTAATATTCCTGGTGTGCAAGTGAGAAGTTAGTAGGGGTGTGTGCCAAAAAATCGATTCACAGAAGAATCTAGATTCTCATTTGCAACGATTCAGAATCGATCTGAAATGTCCAATAATCGATTTAATAAATTAATTAGGGCTGGGCAAATTAACGCGTTAACGCGGGCGATTCATTTTTTCAGCTTAACGCATTAAAAATATTTAACGCAAATAACGCAGCGTCCGTTTTTATATCCATTTTGCTTAGCGTTACATGATCATCACGCTTATTCATGTAAATACTTCCAAGCGTGACAAGACACAAGAGAACGCGCTGTATGCCAATGTCCTGTGTGTGTGTGTGCGTCTTATGTCAGCTAATCAAGGGACACACACACACACACACACCACGCACAGACAGACTCGCGTCAATTTCCTGCTCACAGTTGCTCACCTGCTCGAGTTCTCTTTTGCTCTTGAACAAACAATAACATAGAGGATTTTGAGTATTCTCATATCAGGAGTCATAATTAGTTAAATAACGTCTTAAATGAACTTAAAGAGTTGTGAGGAAATGAGATGCGCGGGACATCGCGTGAGATGCGCGGCTGTTCTTAAAGTGACAGGAGCACTGATGATGCCTGTCATTAATGTTCATCACAGAACAACGGGAACAGAGAAAATTGAAGCTTTAATGATGATTCATCTATATTTAATTACTAATAATACTAATCATTACTACTAATGAGTAGCAATTGAGAACCAGACTGTTTTTGATAAAAGGCACTTTCCTGAGAATTGAACTTAATAAATGTGAAAAAGACACTTTAATGTCTTCGTTTGTCATTCTGTATAGCAAAGCAGATGAGAGTAGATCATGATCAGAAACCCGATTAGAAATCATTATGGATAAAATCGAATCGTTTTGAATCGAAAATCTTTTTGAATCGAAAATCGATTATGAATCGAATCGTGGCCTCAAGAATCGGAATCGAATTGAATCGTGAGATGGTAAAAGATTCCCACCCCTAGAAGTTAGTGATACTAGCAAGTGATAGAAGATTGCTCAATCCATGCTCAATCAAATATAAAATAATGTGATCATCATCAATTATTAAACAGTGTGTAAATCAAAAGTAAAAAATAAAATAAAACGCTTAATATTACCAGATGAAATGAAGGGTAAGTTAACCCACAAATAGCCTAGAAAACTACTGTCTGTGAAGGTTTGGACTTTGGACTCGATCTACTCCATCTGTGTTTTTATTATTATTCTGAATCCGTTCTGAATCTGATCAAGGTGTAGTCTTCAACTTTTTTTTGTTTAAAATGTTGCCTTTCTTTATGAAACTTACCAACAATCAAGTGTTGATAAAAAATGCAACATTAAGCTAATGACATGTTTTTAAAATTAAGGTACAGTTAAAGTTTTTTTTTTTTTTTTATAAAAATATCTACATTTAAACACAATAGTATACTGTGCAAGTGCAAACATAATACAACAATAGTGAACTATAAGTAAAGGCAAAACTTGCAAGTATACTTGCAGTATACACTACTAAACTAATAGTTTACTGAGAGTACACTTCAGTGTGTACTTTCATAAACAAAAAATACTACTTGTATTAAAATAGTAAACTACTACTTAAGAGTTAACTTGTAGTACAGATGCATTAAAAATGAGACACCTACCTAGCCTAGTTTACTACTCTTACACTTATAACTTAAACATATACTTTTATAAAAGTGGGCCAATTTAGTCCCAAGCTGTATTGAAATAGTACACATTGATATTGGTATACTTAAATATACTTCAACATTACTTAAGTATACTTCTTCATAAAATTAACTTGAAGTATACTTCTTTTTCATAAGGGTAGCTTACGAAAAAGTTTTATCCCTAGTTTTATCCCACTTTACTGAATACTTTCCTTGTTTATCAGATGTTGTTTTCTCTAAGGATATAACCAATAAGCGTTAACATAAAATGTATGTGTGACTTATGTGTTATTAGTTTGTAGTAAATATACACTTATACACATGGTTTTGTAGAGGGTAGCAAAGATGAGCTGCAGACTGAGGAGGAGCCAGCAGCAGCAGCAGCAGCTGCAGCAGCAGCTGTGCCAGGATCAGACATGGAAACTGGTTAGTGGTAACAATAAATCAATTTTACTTTGGAGAAAGTTAAAAGTGAAACATTGATATACAGTTCGATGCCATAGTGTGTCAATGAACTTTGACTGAAGTCATTCATGTATTGCTTTAACTTAGTTGTTGTTTGAAGCTGAAGTTGTTTGAAACTGATTGGCAATTAGTTATGTGTTGTATCTGTTCTTTTGCATCACAGATGATTCAGGGAGGAGAGAGGCTGAGTTAGTTGAGGTCGCTAGTACTGTAGTGGAAGATTTAGGGACTGTAGAAACAGGCCCAGCCAGAGCAAAACTAAAAGAATACCCTCTCACAACCTTTGGACTACAGAGAAGGTCCTTCCAGCAAAAATGGTTTGAGACATTTGACTGGTTAGAGTACTCTGCTAGCCGAAATGCAGCCTTCTGCTTTGCATGCAGGCTCTTTGGGAAACAAGTGTCTAGAGTTAACAAAGATGTGATAACCAGCTCTGTTGGATTTTCTAACTGGAAACGAGCCTTGGACAGCTTTAGAGAGCACGATAGTAGCTCAGGACACAAAGCTTCAATGCTTGCATGGAAGACTTACAAAGCCAGTTTATCACATGGCAGTGTAGTTGAGCGAATGCATGTGGCCAATGTTGACCAGATAATTGAAAGAAGAGAATACCTTCGTCGTATCACTGCTGTCGTTAGCTTTTTGGGAAAGCAAGGCCTCACATTCCGTGGCCATGATGAGAAAGAGTCCTCTGACAATCAGGGAAATTTCTTAGAAATGATGAAATTTCTAGAGGAATTCGACCCCTTTCTCCAAAGCTACACACCTCCCGCCCATTCCACATATCTCTCTTCAGGCTCACAGAATGAGATGATTCAATGTTGTGCAGAGGAAGTTACTGCATCCATCATTAAAGAGATGAAGCATTCAAAAATGTATGCAGTGATGGCTGATGAGGCTCGAGATGGTCATGTGGAACAGCTTGCTGTGTGTGTTCGTTATGTGGGATATGAGAACACTGTCAAAGAAAGTTTTCTGGAACTTACAAGTCTGAAGTCTTTCGATGCACATTCCATTACAGAGGCCATTGAAGAAGTTCTCAAATCAAAAGGCCTGGAAGACCTGCAATGTGTTGCTCAGGCTTACGATGGGGCCTCCGTCATGAGCGGTGCTGTTCGGGGTGTTCAGGCTCAATTCCGTGTGAAGCATCCAGAAGCAGTGTATGTGCACTGCTATGCCCATGAACTGAATTTGGTGCTTTGTCACACTTGCAGGGCTGTGCCAGAAGCCATTGATTTCTTCGACACACTGGAGAGTGTGTACTGTTTCTTCAGTGTGTCTTTAGTTAATCATCAGTCTTTCTCTGACATGCAAAAAGCCTTGGGCTTAGAGAAGAGTGAGCTTGTTCAGCTCTCGAAGACACGGTGGGCATGCCAGCTCAAATCAGTCACTGCCGTGATTGCAAATCTGCCAGCATTGTTGAAGTCCCTCACAGAATTGACCAGTACCACCACAGCAATTGGACTGCTTTCCAAACTTTCAAGACTTTCAAATGTCTATATGCTTGTGATGTTCAAAGCTTTGCTGTCCACTACAGAGGGACTTCACAAGTACCTTCAAAAAGAGGATGTAGACTTAGCACAAGCTACATGGTATAAAGATGCGGTCCTTGAAACACTTAGGTCCATGCGGACAGAGGAAATGGCAGAGAAATTCTATAATCAGGCCAAAGAAATTCTTGAGGCCAACCATCTGTCAGAGACCCCAGCTCCAGGAGGTTCTCAAAAACGCAAGCAGAAGCGATTAGATGACTATGTGGTAGAGTCCACCACTGGCACAAGGGCTTATGTGAGCACTTTGGATAAGATAAGAAATCACATATTTTACCCATGCCTTGACAGAATGGTGAGTGAGCTGGAGGGGAGATTTTGTGGTGTTGGTGCAGAGCTAATGAAAGGCATCAAAGCTTGCCATCCAGCAGCAAATGACTTCCTGTGTGAAGAATCATTAGAGCTGATTGCCAAACATTATAACATGAAGGTCAGTAAAGAAGAGGTTGCAGTGGCTAGACAGTTCCTGATCAAAAGAAGAGATGAAGGTGTCATTTCAGATATGGCAAGTGTATACAAGCTCCTTGACCCTGACATGTTCCCAAGCCTGAGATCAGTCTTTCAAGCAGCACTAACGATTCCTGTCAGCAGCTGCAGTTGCGAAAGATCATTCAGTGCTCTGCGTCGCCTACACACATGGTTGAGAAGAACCATGGGTCAGCAGAGGCTCAATTACCTGGCAGTGATGTCTATTGAGAGGGGACTTGTGTGTGTCACAGACCATAACAGTGTCATGAACCGATTTGCAATGCTCAAACCAAGAAAATACCCTTTAATGATACCCAGCAAAGCAAGTGAAAAAGCAAGTGATGAGAGAAAGACTACAGCAGGTGATGAGAAAGACTAGCAAGTGGATGAGAGACTAAAGCAGGTGATGAGAGACTATAGCAAGTGATGAAAGACTACAGCAGGTGATGAGAAAGACTACAGCAAGTGATGAGAGACTACAGCAGGTGATGAGAAAGACTACAGCAAGTGATGAGAGACTACAGCAGGTGATGAGAAAGACTAGCAAGTGGATGAGAGACTACAGCAGGTGATGAGAAAGACTAGCAAGTGGATGAGAGACTACAGCAGGTGATGAGAAAGACTAGCAAGTGATGAGAGACTACAGCAGGTGATGAGAAAGACTAGCAAGTGATGAAAGACTACAGCAGGTGATGAGAAAGACTACAGCAAGTGATGAAAGACTACAGCAGGTGATGAGAAAGACTAGCAAGTGGATGAGAGACTACAGCAGGTGATGAGAAAGACTAGCAAGTGGATGAGAGACTACAGCAGGTGATGAGAAAGACTAGCAAGTGATGAGAGACTACAGCAGGTGATGAGAAAGACTAGCAAGTGATGAAAGACTACAGCAGGTGATGAGAAAGACTACAGCAAGTGATGAAAGACTACAGCAGGTGATGAGAAAGACTAGCAAGTGGATGAGAGACTACAGCAGGTGATGAGAAAGACTAGCAAGTGGATGAGAGACTACAGCAGGTGATGAGAAAGACTACAGCAAGTGATGAGAGACTACAGCAGGTGATGAGAAAGACTAGCAAGTGGATGAGAGACTACAGCAGGTGATGAGAAAGACTAGCAAGTGGATGAGAGACTACAGCAGGTGATGAGAAAGACTAGCAAGTGATGAGAGACTACAGCAGGTGATGAGAAAGACTAGCAAGTGATGAAAGACTACAGCAGGTGATGAGAAAGACTACAGCAAGTGATGAAAGACTACAGCAGGTGATGAGAAAGACTAGCAAGTGGATGAGAGACTACAGCAGGTGATGAGAAAGACTAGCAAGTGGATGAGAGACTACAGCAGGTGATGAGAAAGACTAGCAAGTGATGAGAGACTACAGCAGGTGATGAGAAAGACTACAGCAAGTGATGAGAGACTACAGCAGGTGATGAGAAAGACTAGCAAGTGGATGAGAGACTACAGCAGGTGATGAGAAAGACTAGCAAGTGGATGAGAGACTACAGCAGGTGATGAGAAAGACTAGCAAGTGATGAGAGACTACAGCAGGTGATGAGAAAGACTAGCAAGTGATGAAAGACTACAGCAGGTGATGAGAAAGACTACAGCAAGTGATGAAAGACTACAGCAGGTGATGAGAAAGACTAGCAAGTGGATGAGAGACTACAGCAGGTGATGAGAAAGACTAGCAAGTGGATGAGAGACTACAGCAGGTGATGAGAAAGACTAGCAAGTGATGAGAGACTACAGCAGGTGATGAGAAAGACTAGCAAGTGATGAAAGACTACAGCAGGTGATGAGAAAGACTACAGCAAGTGATGAAAGACTACAGCAGGTGATGAGAAAGACTACAGCAGGTGATGAGAGAGAAATATAACTAATATAGAAGGACATACCAGATAGACAGCAAGAGGTGAATAGTGTATGTTGTATGTTGACTCTGTGTATATGTATTGAGCATAATGTTAAAGATGTATAATATAATCATGCTCAGTTGAGCAATGGTTATGCTCTTCATATCCAAAAAAAAGGTTGTGCTCAGTTGAGCACTGAGAGGATGTTAGCCTGCCTTGAAGATAATGTTAAAGATGTATTTTGACTGAAAGTAAAGTGTTACTGACTGTAATAAAAAAAAAAACCTCTTCGAGTGATCCCTGTATTTGCATTAAATGTTCTGGGCTAAGCCCCGGATGTCCTTCAATGCTGGAAACGCCCCTGGATATAACACCATATTATAATGCCATAATCATACAAGTCATAATTTAATCATGAGAAATCGTAAACGGTAATCGCGTTATCAATACATTTTAAATAGTCAGTAACAAGAAAGTTAACGTTAAGTTAGCACAAACCAAGTCGCGCGCTTTTTTAAACCACACAGCACTCATCGCTAGAACGTCGTTTTAACCACTGCATAGTTTATGGTAAAAGGAATGTTAGGAGTTCAAACATAAGGTGCCATGCATAACCTTTAAGTATTTTAAGAACAATCATTAGCAGTCATACCCAATAAATAAATAAATAACGTTACCTAAACAGCTTTGCGAAGCGTAAGAGCTCGCTGGCCTATTGACGCTAACAACGTTAATGTTAAACACACAAAACATATTCGGCTACGGAACATGGAAACGGCATAACAACGGTTAAAACAAACAAATTATGTTTCCTGGACAATTAACACAAATCTTTCTAATGTTTGGTGGAGAAATATTTATTATTTTACACGTTTAATCATATTCACTCACCTGAGGCAGACAGATGCATTTCTGACGGCTGGCTGAGCGTCGGTTGGAAAAGAACGCCACTGCGCAGGCGCAGCAAGAACATTCCCGCAGTCCCAACAGTTGTTTTTCCACAGCGAGTTAAAATGCTTTATTCACATTTGCAACATGATAAATAAATCCGGTCGTTAAAGTTGACATCGCCCGTTGAGTATTTGCAGCAGAAAATATTCCTTTTATATAATTATGTTTAAACATATGCTACTAAATAGTTGAGCTCAATATTTACACATCATGTGTCTGTAGTAACACAACATGTGTTACAAATCATTTTACACATATGTTGTGTTCGTTTTTAACACATCATTTTTAAGAGTGCAGTGCTAGAAAATTTACTGAGTAATTAAAGTAACGATCGGGTCCGGATATCTATATCAGAGAAAACGTGCGGGCGGGTGGATAATTTATTGAAGCAGCGGATGCGGGTGATATTTTAGCTTATCCGCGCATCTCTACTGTACATGCTTTAATAAGGCAAAGAACGTCGTTTGGGAAAGATGAGCGCGACCTGGAGCAGCAGTTCAAATTCGCAACAAAGTAACGTTATGTCTGCTGAAGCGCAAAGTCCTGCAGCAGCAGACGACTTGGAACCTAAAAGAAAAAGCAACGCTTATGTTTGGAATTATTTTGAAAGTCTGTGTCGACCTCGCCACACGATCATTATGGCCAACTCTCGTGAGACAAATAAGCAACCTCGGCTTTAAAAACAAGTCCAAAACAAGTCCAATATAGTTCGATTATTTTTTTACCATCGTTCTAATTTATCATTAACTATTTTTTTCACAATAAATGAGTCTGCAATATTTAAACTGGAAATTCTCGTTTATTTTTAGATGAAGAGCAGAAAATATTTAGCAAAAATCAGCAAACGGCAACACAACATGAGGGCACGCTCTAACCACTCATCTTTGATGAGCTGTGAGCATAATAGTGTTGGAGAGATGGAAAAGAAGAAAAAGATAAGAGCCTTAAAGAGCTTTGTTGTACTTTTTTCCATACCTGGACCACTTTGTTGGCGCCATTGTTTTCTCAAATTGACATGTTTTATTTATGTCCATCTAAATGTCATCGCTTGGATTACAGCGTCACCCGCCTGCACATTGAATTCGATTTTCCTCCAATGAGGGGAGAGGGGGAGGAGGCTGAATGTTTTGACGAAATACGTTACAGAATTGATATTACTTCATTGATTGGCAATTAGCTGTAATCTGAAAGTGTCAATCAGGGCCGGATTGGGACTCATTTTCAACCCTGGAGTTTCATGCCTTAGACCGGCCCACTTTAGTTCACGACTGACTATATCAAAAAAATGATAATTAAAACCTCAGAATATAAGTCTGCAATAGCACGCTGTTCTCTACAGCCTTTTAATTCATTGTATTTCTCAAAAATATCATAATTTCCAATTCAGTGATAATACAGAAGCCTAAGTTTTGCTTCACAGTGAAGATGTATTAGAACAGTTAATAGCAGGACAGTATCAGAATCTATTTTCTTTAAGAATTAGTGTTCATAAATATCCAAACATTGAAATGAGAAAAAAAAAAAAAAATTCAAATAAAATGTATTGCACTGTCTAATGACACTATAATTTCTTTTTCAATGAAACGGCTACTTTACAACTTCAAATATTTTTCACAAATATGAGAACATTAGTTAAATAATAAAACAAGTATTGCACTGGTATCTGATTTTTTTTTCACGGTATAACTTTCTAATGATTGTTTCATCTCTTTTTCCTCTGGATAACGCTTGTTTATACACAAGCCTGGCTCCGCTTTGCGAGCCTCCACTGAGACAATTATACTAGACGTGTTCGCCGTTGAGATATTCTTTGAAACGACAGGGGACGCACAAACGAAATCGTCCTGTAAA
This sequence comes from Triplophysa dalaica, assembly GCF_015846415.1. NCBI lineage: Eukaryota > Metazoa > Chordata > Actinopteri > Cypriniformes > Nemacheilidae > Triplophysa > Triplophysa dalaica. The sequence continues at coordinate 26,217,344 of NC_079546.1, read as the reverse complement.
TCCGCAGGAAGTGGAAGAAAAGTAGGAATTTTACCGGAATTACGTCAGATCATTCAGAATGGCGTCTTGCGAGCTGCTGCTCGACAAGGAAACGTAGATTTTGTGTTGTTGCTACTATAAAAAAAAATTGCGAAAAATGAGATGGAATGTTCACCCACTGCATGCCACAAAACGTGAAGATGTAGAATATATCGCTCTTGTGAAGCAGATGCGTGTGATGGACGGGGAAATGCTTTTCGAACTATTGTTTGTTGATTTAATACCTTTTTACCTCAAACTTTTTGTTCACTCTTTGTTCACTGCATAATGCAGAAACATTTCTACATATTGTTGGTTAGGGACTGCTAAATGTGCATTGCCATAGATTAACCCATTGGATGTCTTTATGTTATATAAAATGAGAAGATATAAGAACAGTTCAAAAGAGCAATGTTGATAAATATTGTTTTATTCTGAATACAATATAAAACAGACATACTGATGATAAAAGATGTCTGTAGAGGCGTACATGTTCAGCCAAAATCTCTTCAAAGCTTTCATGTTGACTGCGGCGCCGCGCGAACTGTTCGCTCTCGCGCTCACCTGAAGCGAACTTCGCGAACACCGCGATGACGTCATATTAGGCGCGCGTAAACAGGCGAACTAGCGAATGCGTCGAGTATAACCAGCCCTTTATAAGTGTAGCTTTAAGGAAACATGGACAACCCTAAAACATTAATAAACGCCTGAGCAGAGCACTGGTCTCTGCAACTTTATCTGTCACGGTGTCATTGTCCAAAGACACGAGAATTTCTTTCTGGACTTAAACTGGACCAGAGGCGGCTGCTGCTGAGGAGCTACGAGAAAAAGTTTGATACATGAACGGCGGTTTGCAGACAACTTTGTTTTGCACGGCCGCTAGCATCTTGCAGTGCTCCTATTCCTAAATACTATAACGTTAGCTTACCGACCGTCTCGACGTCTTCATTTGTTTTGAGAAAAAATGTGGTCAGCTTAGAACATTTGGCCGCGTCAGCTCCAGAGCTTTCTTATTTTTTATTCTGGCCTTTTCAGCGCCGCCTTTGCGCTTTCTGTTATCCATTTTTATTTCTGAGCAACTTGCAGCGCCGCTGTCGGGGGCGGGGCCAGGGAGTCAAAAGATAATCACGTCATCATTAATCTGCAGGCTGCACTCTGAGTGGGGCTGCGAACAAATATTAAATAAAAAAAAGAGTGGGGCTGCTGTAAAATAATAAATACAAATATTAGGGCTGCTGTGAGTGCAGGCAGCCTAGGGACAGCAGCATCCACATTTCAATCGAGCAATGACAACACCGGCCCTCGCGGCAAAAAAACAGACCGGCCCACCGGGAATTCTCCCGGTGCTCCCGATTAGCCAATCCGGGCTTGGTGTCAATCAATGCATGCGAGTAAAACGGTGACCATAAATTTAAAGAAACAAAGTTGCTTGACAAATTTTCCTAACAAGCAACAAATATTTTTTAAATAAGCCCAAAAAAACGCACCCGCGACTTATGATTTTTTAGCGCGACTTGATAAAAAAACAAGCCCAAAGTCGCGGATTATAAGCGGACTTGGCAACTGTGCACACGATTGCTCACGCGAGTTTGAAATTAGCACACCCTACGACAAATTTTCACAAAGGTAGGCCAAAATAACAGACGCCATACATAACTGTAATTGTTTACAGTGTGTTTGGGATCTTAAAAGTTTAAGGTTTTATTTATACTTGTTAATTTAAGTATTTAAGATACTGCTGTTATTCTCTTAATTTGTCATGACATTTTTGCATGACAACTTTATTAAAAAAAATGACCAGTGTAAGAGGTTTAAATGAACAGTGGGATAATGTTACAATAGTTTGTGATTTTGCTTGGTCTTTCTTTGATGCATGCTGTTAAAACCAACACAACAAACCTAGCTCTTTTTTTTAATAGTAGTCAAATCGCATTTAAATAGTTTTAAAAATATTTAAAATGCAATTTTGGTCAGAAAAATCACAATTCGATTTTTTTCTTCAAATCGTGCAGCCCTAATCGTAACAATCGAATATGTTTTTGGATAAAAGCGTCTGCCAAATGACTAAATGTAAATGACTAAATGGATAACATCAAAAATGATTAACAATCAAGTGAATGTAAACTTTTGTCCTGGGCTATTTTTAGATATAACTTTTATAACGTTTAATATTGCTTCATAATGTTAGTGTATGTCCCCTCCCCACAGCTTGAAATTCTCCCTGGCTCAGGAGTTTATGTGCCCAGAAATGTGTTGTGGTCAGCAAGCCATGCCAACAGCCCTGAAACCATAGCACGGATGCTTCCTCTTGGGTTTTTTGACATCGAGGTGCTTCTAAAGAGCAATCTCAGAGGTATGTCATTGGTCATGAATGTGTCTGTGTAATTAATATTATTTAAATGGCAAATTAAATATAATGAAATTTAGATCTTAAGTATTTTAGTAAAGAATCAAAAAAGAAAATTTGAAATTTCAGATGTTCATTATCGACAATTAACCGATTTTCGATTAATCATTAACATCCCTACTTCAAATAGCGATCGCATTTCCCTAGGAGTTGGGTTATAGCCATAGTTCACCCAAAAATTAAAACATGTTGTTTATTTACTTTATTTACACTGACTTTTACTGAAGTGAATGAATCAACATTTGCAGTAAACTGAACGTCATTTATAATAAAATGAGCGATAATGTACAGCCTCTCCCACTCGTCTGGTTAAGACTAGAAAAATAGTCACCTACATCTTGGATGCAATGGGAATTAGTTCTTATATAGAATTCTTATTTCATTCAGGCGGCAAGCAGTGGCGGTTTTAGGCACAGGCAAATTTTCACAACACGTGGGGGGCGGCAAAAGCACTTGACAAAGAAAAATAATCTGCGCCGCTAAGCGGGTTTCTATTATCTATAATATAACTGTCTGTGTGGGGAATTGGCAAATTGCCGCCCCTGCTTGCTGAGAAGTGCAGAAGCTGTGTGAAAAGTGGAAAGGGGAGGGGCCGCGCCCGCGATGGACAGTTCACTTCTCCCAAATGGAGCGTACAAGGAGGGGGGATCCACCTAGTGGGCTAAAGTCAGTCACACCTTGACTTTCTTCTAAAAAACGCGCATTTCATTCATAATATTAAAGCACAGGCCTATAATTTACATGGTTTGTTTTTTTCTGAATTGTGTGTGTGAAATGTCTAATATAAATATGTAATCCAAAACGATTATGTGGAGGTTAAGTGGTTTAGTCTTGACTTCTGGTCGTGAGTGACAGTGTTGGGGGGGATGTGAAATCTGTTGATTGTCGAGTGCCAGATAAACACAGTGACAGCGATGGAGAGAAAAAGGTTTAAGCCGTCAGGTGCCCAATATAGGAACAAATAAAAGTATAAGAGGAGAAAAGAGTAAAAGATAAAGGTATCAATCCGTTCTCTCTGTATGATTACGGTAATGTTATCCATGAATCCATGTGATCAATGAAGGGCTAATGTTAATGGGTTGTAACGTTAACTCTTACGTTTGTTAGCCTTCTTTCTATGATGCTTGCTATGCTTATACAACAATAATTCGATCTTACCTCAACAAACACGAGATCTAATTTCACCATAAAATTGTGCTTTGCAACAAAACTGTTACAAGTAAAGTTATTATTTATTTCCATCATTTGGATTAATGTTGGGCCCTGTAATTAGCCAAAGGAATGGTAGGAAGTTTCAAAGACGGCCATTTGCTATAACTGTTGCGTGACAAAGAATATAATTTGAGGCAGTAACCAAGGATCTAATTGTTCCACCCTTAGATTAGATTAATATAGCGTCTAATGAGTCATGACAGACATTTGGCATTCAAGGGCATGTTTATTTAAATTTACCATTCATAAGAGTTATACTGTAGCCTACTGTCTTTTGATGTCAATTTCAGGGGCACTTCTAAAGTATTTTGGAGAATCCTCTGCCACTGGTTAGCCATCAAAAACCATCAGCCTCCTTAAACTTATCACTTTTATGCATGATAAGGATCAATCGGAGATCTACTCCAACTTTTTAACTGTTCTCAGGATTGCACTTACTCTGCCAGTCACTGTGGCTTAAGCAGAGAGGAGCTTTTCAAAAGTTGATCAAGTCGTACCTGAGGTCAACCATGTCTCGGGAACAGCTCACTGGCCTCTTATCGTCAGGATCAATCACTCAAAAGATGATTCCTATGATTTCGTATGATGACATTATTGATGATTTTTCATCAAGGAAGGCCAGAAATGTCAGGTTTTAGTTTGTGTGTTCTGTTCTTAGTGCAATAGTGTAATAATTAGATTTGCTTTTGTCTGATTTTTGTGATGAAGGATTTGTGCTATTTAGAAACATATTCTATAATTTATTTGTATATTATTCTTAATATTTTATATTATTGTTGTTCTCCGCTCGTGTTACATCATGATTGTACATATGTTGCAACTTTTATGTACATAGAGTATATTTAAGTTCTGATAACTTATACTGATTTGTGCAGAATTGTGTTTTTAAAATGTTCTGTTGAAGGATTTGTGCAATTGAGAAATATAAGGTTCGTCTTACACTTATATAGTTATGGTTAAACATGGCTGTGTTTTTTTGTGACCGCCACTGATCATAGTAGAACAGCTTTCTCAAGCAGTTTGTGATGCATTTTGGAAACAGGAGATGACCCCCTGGTCTAATGCGCCACCTGGCTTGAGAAACCCGTTCTCAAAGACTTATTTTTAGTCATTATTTGGGTAGCACACATATTCTGAATGCCTTCGGCAGAATTCAAATGAGCCATTTTAATCTAGATTAATCTAGATTAAAAAAATTAATCTATGCCCACCACTAATTATTAATAATAATTCATCTCTTGGTGTGATTTTCTATGGCAGTCATGATGTGGTCCTTGGAACTAATTTATTAAAGGTGGTACATGATCTGGAAAGTTTGAGAACCACTGCAATAGAGGTTATAAAAGTGACGTCACTTTCCCATGTGACCATCCCAGAACACGCCCCCTTGAGTGGCAAAACACTCACAAAATAGCAGCTTACAATATAAGGTCACAGCCTTTGAATTGGGACACAGCTATTGAGTCCTTGAAATGAGTGAATGAGGAACAGTTTGTGTGTCATCATAGTATGTCGAAGTGTGAGGTGAGGTCTGGTGCTGGGGGCGTGGCTAACAGAGCATCTGAGTCCATGACAGAAATCATTATCAGAAATTTTATTCAGCAATTATGCAATATCAAAACAAGTTTGAGCCAGAATTAATAGATATAAATCAACACACAATTTAACTACGTTACACAAATGCAATAACACAAATTCAGTTAAACAAGGCGTCAGACTCTGTTGGCATATTTAAAGTAATAGTTCACGAAAAAATGAAAATTCTGTCACCATTTACTCACCCTTAAGATGTTTCAAATCTGTGTAAAATACTTTGTTCTGCTGAACAAAAAGAAAGAATTTGGAAGAATGTGTTTAACCAAACAAAAGATAACTATAGTCAATGATGACCCAGAACAGTTTACTTTCCAATATTCTTCAAAATATCTTCTTTTGTGTACAATGGAAAAAAATACAGGTTTATTGAAGGTGAGTAAATGATGACAGATGTTTCATTTGAGGATGAACTATCACATTAATAGTGTAAAGAAGATGTTACGGACAGTCGTGGTTTAATGGTTAGAGAGTCGGACTTGTGACCAGAAGGTTGTCGGTTAACACCTGAGGTGCCCTTGAGCAAGTCACCTTAACCGGGCGCTGCAGTGATAGTTGCCCACTGCTCCGGGTGTACGTGTGTTCTCTAGTCTCTGGATGGGTTAAACGCACCATAATATAGATGTGACAATAAAAGCATTACACACATGTGTATAAAATCTGATCAAATAAAGCTCGCTGTAATTTACTCTGTTAGTCATAAAGAGGATTTTATTCCTAAACTGCTGACATCACTGTGTCTTCTGGATGAGCGTTCTGAGTCCTTCTTCTGTTTTCTGAGAAGATAAAAGTCAATAAAAGTGATGAAGTTCTGCTGTTTGTGTAACGGGAGGAGAACACTGACTGCTTGACTGTTTTTAAGGCTAATATACTCATCAAACTAATATTTTTATCATTATTCCTAATGTGTGAGGTTGATGTTGAAGTGTTTACACCAGTACATTTTTAAACTTGCTATTTGCCCTTACAAATCTCATGTGTGATTGGCTGTTGTTGCATTTGACTTTATTGGCGTGATTGGTGTGTTGGCCCTTTTCTTGATCACTGTCTAGCCAGGGAGCACCAGATTGTAACATTACTCCTAGTCCTTGAATTTAAGCAGTTATATCTAATGTGTTCACCTTGAGCATGTATACAATTATGCTTAGTTTTTTTTAATTGTTGTATAAATTAACTTTGTATTTTTATAAGATGTTTGGTGTAGCCGTTACTTGTGTATCACAAGGGTGGAATGCCTGCGTGTGCCTGAGTTGGCACTTTACATTTGTTTTCTGGATTGTTTCAGGTGAATGTGAATGATGATGATGATGATGAAAACTCACGCGCTCTTCCTGCACAGATGATCTGAAGAAGAATGACAGTAGGAGCAGCAAACACTGACACCTCAACAATCACTAGAATCACTAGAAGACACAAGAACACCATTAAATCATCAAACTCTCAAACACTACACATGAGAAACAAACACAAGATGAGTTCAGTGAGAGTTTCACTCATGTACTTATGTAACAGCACACATGGATCACAATCAACACTTCATACCTCTTATTATTATTGATGTTGTAGTTGATGCTGTAAAAAACAAAGTTTAGTTTAGATGAGTCATAATGTGGAAACACACACACACACAGACGGCGATGATGTACTTTGTTGTTGTGTAGTTTCTGGTGTGTTAAGAGTTGAGAATCTCTCAGGGTTTGTGGTGGTCACTAGAATCTTGTTTGAATCTGTAGAAGATGATGAATGTTCAGAGACATCATACTGTAGAACATCACAATCATATTTCATGTTTATGTCATTTCTTCATCATCAGTACAGAGTTTAATGACTGAAGTCACTTTGAGTTCAGGACACTCCTGTCAGAGTGATGTCTTACCTGTAAATCTGACAGTATATGTGACTGAGGTCTTGATGTCATTCTTGTGTTTGAGCACACATCTCAACTCTGTGTTGTCGTCTTCATTCACGAGTGTTGTAGTCAGAGAGATGAGACAGAGTTCATCTGATCTAATCTGATATCTGGAGTCTGTCTGAAGATCAACATCAGTCTGATTCATCCACACCAGCTGAAATCCATAATATCTGAACACATATTCACAGTAATATGTAAACAGCTGACAGGAGAGAGTGACAGGTGTGTTTGCTCTTATCTCAGTCTGTGATGATGATGATGATGATGAAGACACTGAAACACAAATCACACAACACACTCTCAGTACTCATGAGTTTCAGTGAAAACACAAGAGATAAAGAGAACTGTGATCTGAAGTTAAACTTGTGTTCATATAAATGAAGAGAAACACTGACCATGAAGAACATGGAGATTAACTAATGAATCAGGTCCATGATGATGTCCATTCACATATTGTCTGCAGATGTAACGTCCAACATCATGTTGTGTTGTGTTATAGATGTTGAGAGAGCAATCAGATGTCAGACTCAGTCTCTCAGATCTCTCTGTGTTATTCTTCTTTATTCCTCCAGTAAACACTAATACTGTAGATGATCTTGTGTAATTCATGTAGATCCATGTAGTTGAGGAGCATTGATGAAGAGCATCATTACAGGACAGAGACACACTTTCACCAGAACTGATGAACACATCTTCTGCTTCACTCACATCTGAAACAGCAGATGACATCATTCATATTAAAACATCACAATATGTTCAAACAGTTCAATTTTTATCTCTTAAAGGCGGGGTGTCCAATTTCCGAATTACGCTTGAATAAACAAAATTTGTCCGAGTACCAAAACAACCTTGTAGCCAAACAGCAGTAAGGTGCACAGTGCACAGAACGGACATTAGTCAAGCCGAGCGCTGAAGAAAGCAAAAGATGGGGGTAGTTGTGTGTCTGTTTTGGTGATTTGAACCCTTTAATGACAGATAGACTTTTATTATTTTTACATCACATAAATCAGAAGATTTGACAGAACAAAATGTGATCTAGTTCCTCTATCATTGGATGCATTTATATGTGGCATTAACATGTGATCTTGGTGATCTGAACAAGCAGATTGGATCTTCAGACAATCAGGACACAGTGTGTTTACACATGTCAACATCAAGTGGCTTCCACATCTGGATATCTGATTGGATCTCTATAGTTTCCCGCCCATTATTTAAATAAGCCTGCAATTTAAAAAGAGCCCCGGTGCGGTGATATTTCACACAACACGTATAAAGGGGAGCATGTTACAGATTTGATACACTGGAAAGTATCCACCGCAGGCATGTTGAAATCGAGGCAGCGGTGGGAAGTAAACCACGGTTAAGATGATTAATGATCGTATATGTGAAAGTATAAGTAGAGAAAGTTTTTTTACTTGAGCTGTGGTGGGTTTCAATCGCGCACCCACACACACACACACACAATGACTTCAATTGAGTTGACTGTACAAGTGATGATTGATCTTTAGTGATGACACCTGCTGTTCATGATCAGAGTTCACTGAAGAAATGAACAAGAACAGGAAATAAAGACTGTAGCCATACTGATTCATGTCATATACATACACAATCACATATGCTAATAAAATATATATTTACATGTAACTAAATTTAACTTTTGACTTCTTTAAATATCGTTAGTGGAGCTTTAGTTGTATTTAGTGTTTCTGATGTTGTTTTATTGAACAAGTCATTTAAATTCACCATTATGGTGATCGGTGCTTTATTTGGTTGGGTAATTGGTATCAAGTAAGTCTTAGTGTAAGAGACAAATGAAAAATAGTGTAAATTGTTATAATAGATTCAGCTTGAGTGATAATATGCAATTTTAAAGATTTGATCAGAGGATCCTAAAATATTTCTCACACATGCTATGACTTCAACGCTCATCCTACAAAACTCAACAGTGGTGCTAAAAATTATCAAATGCACATTGATGCTTTTCTATTACCCAGCATGCACTGCAGCATTTACATTTTATTGATTGTAACCTTTATTGATATTTGTTTGCTGAGTTTTGATGTCAGTGTGGAACAGTTTAAAACATCTTATTTATAATTGTTGACAAAGGCAGTATCTGTTTATCTTACACACCACTGTTAACAAACATCAGCATCTCTAGCTTGACTAAAACATTTCATTACACCATTATAATTTTCTGATGACTTCAAGCAACAAACAATTAAAACCACCGGCAGTGTGACTGTTTAACTCATTTTGCAACATCAAAAGAAGCGTGTACCCCAAGTACCCCACTAAAGAGAATCCTCATCACCCTCATGATGACGTCACATCTAAAACATTTCAAACTTACCCAAACTGCAGCTAAACCTCTAACTCTACATGAACATCTTTTACCCTCAAACTTCTTTTAATAAGTGATTATGGCAACACTGTTTAAAGTTGTTTGAAGCATGTTGATATTTCGGGATATCAAGAGACCACATTAGTTCTACACATAGATTTGTTGTGTTTGCTTTACATCAGCTGTGTATCTAAACACTTTATGAACAGCAGGTGTCACTAAAGATCAATTATCACTCGTAAAGTCAACTCAATTGATTCATTAAACTCATGAATCAATGAATATTTAATGAATATAACAAGCTGGTAAATTGTTGCTATTCGTGTCTGTGACATAAAAATAAACAATTGACACGTTTAAAAACACCAATGGCGCTGTGCGTGCCAGTAAAACCCATTCATGGCAGTCAAAAATAGCCTATGTGAAGTATAAAGCTGAAGTGGTCAAGTAAAACATCTCGTGTGATTTTACATCAGACTTTTAAATGTGAGAATAACCCTTACGGAAAGAAAATATATTTCCTAATATATGAATGTAAAATATATAAAATGACATAATGGTATATTTGAAAATATAGATAATAATAAATTGTGTAAATTTATTAAGATATATTAAATAATACAAAAGGAATTGCCACTTTGAAAAATATATTGACCATAATATATTGACTTATATGTCCCAATATATGTAATTTTATAATCAGTAAAATACTTTATAGTATATTGATGTACACGTGATATGATATGGGACTGAATGTGTAAAAAAGTATATTGACCATAATATTTCTTACGTTAAGAATTACAACATATATGTTTCATATTTTTAAACATAGCCACTTTACAATAGCCTAAGCACTCCTGTTCAAACTGAAGCACTTATTAAACAGACAATCACTGAACTGAATACTGCACAATAAAGTAATATATGATCTTCAAGATATTCGGTCAATGGTTATCCTAACCACAGACTCACAGACTCTACCCCTGTAACCCCACACATTTACACACTAGAGACCCTTCAACATTTCAAAGTAATACAACTTTAAACACTATACAGTTGAAAGAAAACGTATGTGAACCCTTTGGGCTTACTTGGATTTCTTCATAAATTGGTCATAAAATGTGTTCTGATCTTCATCTAAGTCACAACAATAGAGAAACACAGTCTGCTTAAACTAATACCGCACAAACATTATACTTTTTCATGTTTTTATTGAACACAACATGTAAACATTCATAGTGCAGGGTGGTAAAAGTATGTGAACCTTTGGGTTTAATAACTGGTTGACCCTCCTTTGGCAGCAATAACCTCAACCAAACGTTTCCTATAGTTGCAGATCAGACCCGCACAACGGTCAGGAGAAATTTTGGACCATTCCTCTTTACAAAAGTGTTTCAGTTCAGCAATATTCTTGGGATGTCTGGTGTGAATCGCTCTCTTGAGGTCATGCCACAGCATCTCAATCGGGTTGAGGTCAGGACTCTGACTGGGCCACTCCAGAAGGCGTATTTTCTTCTGTTGAAGCCATTCTGTTGTTGATTTACTTCTATGCTTTGGGTCGTTGTCCTGTTGCATCGTCCATCCTCTGTTAAGCTTCAGTTGGCGGACAGATGGTCTTAAGTTTTCCTGCAAAATGTCTTGATAAACTTTGGAATTCATTTTTCCATCGATGACAGTAATCCGTCCAGGGCCTGAGGCAGCAAAGCAGCCCCAAACCATGATGCCCCCACCACCATATTTCACAGTTGGGATGAGGTTTTGATGTTGGTGTGCTGTGCCTTTTGTTCTCCACACATAGCGTTGTGTGTTCTTTACAAACAACTCAATTTTGGTTTCATCTGTCCACAGAATGTTTTGCCAGTAGTGCTGTGGAACATCCAGGTGCTCTTTTGCAAACTTCAAACGTGCTGCAATGTTTTTTTTGGACAGCAGTGGCTTCCTCCGTGGTGTCCTCCCATGAAGTCCATTCTTGTTTAATGTTTTCCTTATCGTAGATTTGTCAACAAAAATGTTAGCATGTGCCAGAGATTTCTGTAAGTGTTTAGCTGACACTCTAGGATTCTTCTTCACCTCATTGAGCATTCTGCGCTGTGCTCTTGCAGTCATCTTTACAGGACGACCACGCCTAGGGAGTGTAGCAACAGTGCTGAACTTTCTCCATTTGTAGACAATCTGTCTTACTGTGGACACATGGACATCAAGGCTTTTAGATATACTTTTGTAGCCCTTTCCAGCTTTATGTAAGTCAACAATTCTTGATCGTAGGTCTTCTGAGAGCTCTTTTGTGCGAGGCATGGTTCACATCAGACAACGCTTCTTCAGAACAGCAAACTCAAAACTGGTGTGTGTTTTTTATTGGACAGGCCAGCTTTAACCAACACATCCAATCTCATCACATTGATTGGACCCCAGGTTGGCTGACTCCTGGCTCCAATTAGCTCTTGGAGAAGTCATTAGCCTAGGGTTTCACATACTTTTTCCACCCTGCACTATGAATGTTTACATGTTGTGTTCAATAAAAACATGAAAACATATAATGTTTGTGCGGTATTAGTTTAAGCAGACTGTGTTTCTCTATTGTTGTGACTTAGATGAAGATCAGAACACATTTTATGACCAATTTATGAAGAAATCCAAGTAAGCCCAAAGGGTTCACATACTTTTTCTTTCAACTGTATGCGTAAACTAAACAATCACATTTATATTTGAACATTTTTCAGTTTTATTTTTGTCTTTGTTTCTAAATATATTTTATGTTCAATATATCCATATATTGTCAATGCATATATTGCTTTATATAAAAAAAACATTAGCACCAGCTTCCAATATATAGAAATGTATTATGTAAAATAATTTATTATATTTGACAGTATATTCATATATTTTTGTTCCGTAAGGGAAGACACATGAACTCTATGATAAATGTGACATGAGATGAAACTGAACATGTTTCTTAGAATGTCAGTGAGAGTAATGAAATGAAATCTGATGAAATAAATATGTTGTATAGTTTACCTGTGAATAGTGAAGAGAGAAGGATCAGTCCCAGCAGACATATATCACTCTTCTCAGTCATGTTGTGTTTCTCTTACTGAGTCTCTTCTCATCATCTACTTATAGTTCTTCATGACAACATTTGTAACTCTTCCTGTGTTTCTCATTTCCTCTTTTCTCATCGACTGAGTCATGACACTATTATAGACTAGAACACATTCTGTAGTTTAATGGTGATATTTGTGAAATACTTCTGTTGTCTTAATAATTGGACACAACGCTCAGTTATGACTTTTGTGGTCAGAGACTTTAACAGGACTAACATGATGAAGGTTTTCTACAAATTCATTCAACACAAGACTTTCCTGCCGGAGCAGAGCAGACGCCCAGCCTTCATTAAAGCTGATCACACCTCCGTTCTTCTGTCTCCACACACACACAAAAGCAGGACATGAGTGAGGTCATCTTCACACTTCTTCCAAAGCACAGATCGGCAGATTACCCATGATGCAGCAGACATAGACATTAATAAACACACTAACTCTGTCACAGATTATATCAATATGTCCACTGCAGCGATGTAGTCCTACCAAAAAAGTGGTGTACTACGCTAGTACCGCGGATCCCAAATGACTAAATAATGACAGAGTGTTTGTTTTTTTGGGGGTCTTATATGAGATACAGTTGTGTTGGGGTTGTGCAGACAAGAGACGAAGGAGATCTTGCGCTTATACCACTGGTCAGATATAGGCTACTGATACATTTAGCTGTTTACGTTCACTTGGATGTAGTGACTGTGTGAGTTATTTTGGGCAAGACGTGAGTGGGAACGGCACGCTATGTAGAGAACTCATGCACACTGAATACATGATACAGACATGTTGTAGTTAACCAGCAGTCACTATTGGAAGCGCCGTTTATATTTACTATTCTCCAGTAAGCTTACGGTCGGCTGACTGCCGCTCACTACACACCACAGATGCTGAGAAAAGTGCAAAAAGAGATATTTCACGCTCGAATGCATCAGTGGTGACGTGAAGTCAGAAGATAGAGCTAAATATATTTTTCAAAAATAGAGAGATTGTATTCACCCAGCTTCTGCTCCTGCAGTTAATGTGTGCACTAACATTTCAGAACATTTCACTTCACTAAGGAGAAGAGTTATAACATTACGTGCCGTTTGACAAATTGGGACCAGCATTATGTGTACTGTTGTATGTGATGCACATGTTAAAAAAGGACTGAGAAAGAATGTGTATATGTCCTTTCACCGTGAACCCATAAAGAATGACACATGATTTGATTGTTCAAATCGCTTCTGCAAAATTAAGATAAATGCAGACTATTATCTTGACACCTCCGCTCAGAGGAATGAGGGTGTAAAGGTCAGCGATGAATTCCTTGGAACATAGTGTGTGTGTAGCCATGTATATGAACATTTATGGGGGAAACAGATGTCAACTGCGATAAACCTGAGATCTTATCTCCATTGTGGTTAAAAGGTGTCGCTGCTTCATGAGATCTGTTGTGCTTAGGTAGGAGATGTGTGTCACAATGTGTTGTGCCCGTATAAGGGATGTATATCCTGGCACAAGAACCCTTTGTATGACGAGCTGTATAAAAGGGAAACTCAGATGTTGTACGAGGCTGAACCTTGTGGTGAAGACTTCTCGCTGTTATGTTCGTATGATTACTTTTGATGATTTATTAATAAACCGAAGCCATATACTAATGTGATGAGATCTACCTCTTTTAACTCTTTCACCGCCATTGACGAGTTATCGCATCATTTAATAAAAAACGGTTCCCCGCCAAAGACGACTTATTACGGCAATCAGTGTTTGTACTGTTGTACAACAGGTGGAGCTGTTACAGTCCTTTGGGAAAAAGTACAGAATCCCAGAACCTAGAACGTATATATTTTATCTGTTTTTAATGATTGTTCTGAGTGTAATCTGGGCGGAATCTTTGACAAAAAACATTAATTATCTCAGCTGTTTAATCAAAGTGATGCATTTTTGAAGAACCTACCCACATCTACGGACTGATAAAAAATGAACAACTGAAGATAGAAGAATACAGGTTTTTTGTTTAAAAGCTGAGACTCTGTTCTTTCATTTGACATATTGTTTGTCTGAATATTTTTTACAGAAGATTTACTGTGAGCCATTCATTTTTGGTGAAATTGTTAAAAAACACTGGCGTAGGCTGGCAACTTTTTTTAAAAAGGCTGGCGGGGAAGTCTCTGAGTCAAATTATTACAAATATACAATACGTAATTGGTCATTTTAGCCAATTTCATGACATAAAAGCTGAAAAAATGCACATAATTTCATTACCATTAAATGACCAATTCATGACGTCGCCTGCACGAACTCCTGACGTTACAAGATAACCAAGGATGGTCCAGTTACGTACTATATTCTTACTATATTCATAATAACATGACCTACAGGTAACGTAAGTGACACGTTGTGGGCAAGTAATGTCATTACCAATCCATTTTTGATAAATATTAATGATTTACATGCAATTTAGTATTTAAATATGCATGTTTAAAAAGTTTTCAGTCAGTACATTGTAAATCTGTTGATTAAATAAGCCAATAAATATTTTATTCGCTTCATGTAGGCAGTTCTCTGTTGTGGGAATGTAACAGTGCTCGCCTCCTGCGCGCTCAAGTTCAGAAGAGCACGTGCCCAGCAGAGATGCGTCTAATGGTGCGTTCCCACCAGACGCGATGAAGTGTTAAGTGCGAGTGATTTACATGTTAAGTCAATGCAAAGACGCGATAGACATTCCTGAATTGAACGTTTCAGGCGTTTGACGCCTGAGTTGAAAAATCTGAACTTTGGTGAATATTCGCGCCGCGCTAACCAATCAGGAGCTTGCTCCAGTAGTGACGTGGTCACGATGTAGCGAGCAGATGCAGAAATCCAAAACAACAATGGAGGACTCACCAAGATGGGTGCGCCTTCAAAGGATCTGATTGACCCAGACACAGTGCCGAACTAGTTTACGCTGTTTCTCATGCCTTCCATATGACATGAAGCACAGTTACCCTCTCAACAAAATCCATGTCAGCCTGCCAAAAGCCCCTCTCATGACGTGAGTTTGCATCTGTAATGAAGTGAATTTCACGCGAGAATGAAGTGAGTAAAGCGGGGTTTATACATTTGCATAACTCTGCTCTGTGAGCCTCCGCTGACTGCACGCGTATCTTCACAAACAGTCGAGTCAATTTTACTATATAAGATTCATATTTAATTAATATGATTGGTGTTTCAAACTTTAAATATTTACCCACTCATGTTCGTCCTTTACGATCTCTTCTCAGTAGCTGGCTTTCCAAAATTGGAATATCACATAAAACATTTGCGAATAAGCATTGTTTCCGTCCAACTATGGTCAACCGTCATTCCATAATAAACTGCCAGTAAATATCAGTAAGAAAAGCAAGCGAAGCCACTGAATATAATCTTTTTATATATAAAACATATTATAATACGGTGCTTTTGTGGATGCCTGCTATGAGGGAAACACAGTCGTGACAGTTCTAAGAGCTATTACAGAAATACTTGAGGACTGCTCTGGCGTTTAATAATGACCATAACAACATGTCTGATGCTGTGTAACAAGATCAGTTCTCTGTTTAGTCTGGTTTATTATGACGTCTCATAGTGTAAGTAGTGTTCTCCCGCCGTTCTGAGCTGGTTTGAGCGAGTCAAGCTCCATCCACAGCTTTTACATTAAATGTGATTACTTGTGGATAATTTCACAGGCTTTGTGTGGTAACCTTGTCTACATACAGTTAGGGTGATATTAAATGACAAGATTGACTTCTCTATGCATCTTCGTCAAACTCATTTCATTTGGTCATAACACGAGGTATCCCTGTGGCCTCAAAGCTTCATTACCGCCGCTCTGCGATCGATTGCTAATGTCTGAGATGAAACACGGCTTCAATCATTAGCATACAGACAAAGAAATACATAAAATAAATACATGTGAAAATAAATAAATGTAGGAATAAATACATATATCCATGAATAAATGTAGGAATAAATAAATGAAAAAAGTAATAACCGTAAAAAAATATAGGGAAATAAAATTATAAATACTCATTTATTTTAGCTTTCTTACATTTCTTCATTGATTTATTTTTATATTTTTAATTTAGTCAGGTTTGGAATTCCATAATAATGCAGTTACGCAACTTTTTAGAGGAATTTATTCAGCAAAAGCGTTTCCATCTCCCATTATTCGTATTAACCCTTTAGGTGCCTTTTTTTTTAAAACATGCTGGATTTTGACATCAAGATTTCAAAAGCTTGTGGCTTGAAAGGGCTTAAAGATAGAGGTCTTCTGTAAATTAGAAAAATGTTGGGCATGAACGAAGGTTTATGTGGGTTTTAAATGTACTCATCTTATTTGCATATTAGGACGTTATCAGGGACGGACATCTTGAATTTCATAATATGTAGGAAAGAGTAGATATTTAATTGATGTTTACATTTACATTTAGTCATTTAGCAGACGCTTTTATCCAAAGCGACTTACAAGTGGGGTAGGTAATGGAAGCAATTGGGACAGCATAAGTACAACAAAAGCATAAGTGCAATCAAAAAAGAAGACTGGTCTCATATAACCTAAGACAGTATACAGAACCATTCACCATTTTTTTTTTTAGAGTAGAGAAGAAAAGAGTAGAGAAGAAAAGAGTAGAGAAGAAAATAGAGTCAGAACAGATCAATCAGATGTTGGCGGAAGAGATGTGTTTTCAGACGTTTCTTAAAGATAGCTACAGAATCTGCAGATCTTGTAGCAGCGGGTAGATCATTCCACATAGGTGGAACAGATCCGGGGAAGGTGCGCGAGAGAGATTTTTTACCTTTATGGGATGGCACCCCAAGACGCCGTTCGTTTGCAGAGCGTAGGGATCTGGCGGGTACATATGTTTGCAGTAGCGAGTGAAGATAAGGTGGTGCCGAACCAGTGGTGGTCTTGTAGGCCAGGAGCAGAGTCTTGAATTTGATGCGAGTCAATGTAGCTTAATGAATAGAGGAGTGACGTGTGCTCTGTTCGGTTCATTAAAGATAACTCTTGCCGCAGCATTCTGGATCATCTGTAGGGGTTTGGTTGTGCAAGCTGGAAGTCCACCCAGTAGCGCATTGCAGTAGTCCAGTCTGGACAGGACTAGAGCCTGCACTAGGATTTGCGTAGCATGCTCTGATAGGAAGGGTCTAATTTTCCTGATATTGCAGAGGATGAATCTACAGGACCGGGCGGTGCTGGCAACTTGATCTGTGAAGTTGAGCTGATCATCGATCACCACTCCCAGGTTTCTTGCCTTTCTGGAAGATGTGATGGTTGATGAGCCCAGTTGAATGGAGAGGTTGTGATTAGTCTTTGTATCGGCCGGGATTACAAGCAGTTCTGTTTTTGAAAGGTTCAGCAGCAGGTGATGGCCGTTCATCGAGACCGAGATTTCGGCTAGGCAAGCTGAGATGTGTGCAGAAACAGTCGGATCGTCTGGGCGAAAAGACAGGTAGAGTTGTGTATCATCCGCATAGCAGTGATAGGAAAAGCCATGTTTCCTAATGACAGAGCCAAGGGATGTCATGTATACAGAGAATGAACTTATTATAATTTTTTTATTCATTCAAAATGATCAGAAAAGAGGAAAACCAACTATAATATCCGGCTTTGCTACTGATCGGACGCATTTACTAGCGCTCCCTGCTTTGCGCTTCTGCTTTTATGCTTTATCTTATTTAAACACCAGCAGTTCAGTACAGTGCTCAGACTAAACAACTAGGCACTAAAACCAAAGACTGGGAAATACTTCAAAACTTTCGAATGCAACCAGGATTTCTTTCAGGATAGTGGTTTACCAGCTTACTGCCGACAATTGAAACTCTTCAAGATAACTCCGCTGCCCACTCTCAAACTGGTGTGAAAATGCCTTCTTTTGGATCAACAACCACCTGCTGCTCACACTGCCACAAACTTCTACAAAAGATTGCAGTTCTCGAAACAAAGCTACTCACAATATTGCCGTCCCTGCAAGTACACACAGCTGACACTCGCCGTGGACCCCCTCAGCATATAGCCGGTGAGTTCCGTGAACCCAGCACTTCTCATCAGATTATAGTGAGCTCAGACAAACCGTTACAGATGCAAACAAAGGTAGCTGAGGACACAAACCGTTGGCAAAAAAAGGGCGCAAGACCTAAAGATGCTCGTAATATCAGACTGTCGAGAGTTTCACAAATTGCTGCATTAGCTTCATCTACCCCAGATATGGCTAAGACTCGACTAGACAATGTTGGTACTCTGCCACCCCCTATACATCTTGAAAATAGATTTGAGGCACTACTGAATATGGGTGAAGAATCCCCAAATGTGGTCAGGCAAAAATCTAAGGTGGACACTGCACCTGGCAGACGCTCTGTGTCAAACAGGCAACGGCACTCTGCTCAGAATGCAGCAGAGCCAAATACTCTGATAGTGGGGGACTCTATTATCAGAAACCTTCGTAGCAGGGCTATATGTACATACTATTTCCCTCAAGCAACGATTGCTGATGTAAGCAAGGAACTGTCAAACATCCTGAAACAACATAAGTCTGTAAATCGGATTGTCATACATGTGGGGAAGAATGATACTCGAAAAGAGCAGTCTGAGCTCCTAAAAAGGGATTTTAATGAACTCTTTGAAATGCTTGGAAAGCAAAAAGTTCAGTCATTCATCAGTGGACCTCTCCCAGCTCGGGGAACGAATATGTTCTCTCGGCTACTCAGTCTGAACATATGGCTGCAAAAAACTTGCAACATGAGAGGACTGAACTTCATTGACAACTTTAATCTATTCTGGAGTCAAAGACAACTTTTTACAACAGATGGCCTCCACCCAAACAAACTTGGTTCAAGAGTGCTAAAGGACAATATCCTCTTCTCCCTCCTTCACCCATCAACAGAGTGTGCCACTCCACTCCTAAATGGCACAAATACACCTGGCCATAGTGACCCACCTCAACAGTTGGATGGACATTTGGATAACACCACTCAGGCTGTACCCTGCCCAGTGACATCACATCAGCTGGACGATGACGAGGACGAGGACGAGGACTCGACACCCAAGGACGTTTCTGTAGATAACAACCGGGAGAGCCAAAACAACATACCTCAGTCTCCAGAAACGGCAGACTCGCAGCCCTTCTCACTACACACTTTCTCCCTCTCTACCACATCATCTCTTTTGAGCTTCTCAGAGAAAATGGAGGAACTAGTATTTGCTGGAACAAAACTCTCCCACTCGATTGTCGCGAGTCCACAGGTTTCAACTAAAAAGCGACGGGCCCCACAACCACCAAAGCCTCTGGGTCAACCTGGCCAGTCTTTTCCCTCTGAAAGAGCTCTCCGTCCTCTGCCACAACGACAGGGATCACACAAACCCCCATCTGCTGGAGATGGACTAAACAAGACTGCAAAGAGCACGGGTAACTGATATGAATTGGGTCCCTGCTATGATAACAGCAACAATCTCAAATATTTACAGAACAAGTGGGAACCCAGTGTTCCTTTAGTTTCCCCTATATCTGTCCTGATAAGTGGACGCAAAACTAAGGCCCTTTCCAGTCGTATGGCAAAGCTATCTAATCTAATACCTTTTAGACGTCACTCTGAGAATGATAGGGGTAAAAAACTAAAAACAGTTACTATTCAATTAGCACTTTTAAACATCCGTTCACTAAAAAACAAATCCTTTTTGGTCAATGACCTCATCACAAGTAACAAACTGGACTTCATGTTTCTAAATGAAACTTGGTTAGATGACGGTTGTAGTGCTACAATCCTCAATGAATCTGCCCCCCCAAACTTTACTTTTATAAATGTTTGCAGAGCTGTAAGGAGAGGTGGAGGAATAGCTGCTATATTTAAAGATCTCTTTGACTGCAAGCAAGTTTTACTTGGTGACTACCTGTCCTTTGAATACTTGAGTATTGCTTTAAAAGGTGCACCACGCATTCTGTTTACAATTATTTACAGACCTCCCAAATACTCCCCAGTCTTTGTTGATGATTTTTCAGAACTGCTATCAGCTATTTCCTCAGAATTTGACTGCTTTGTTATGGCTGGAGATTTTAATATTCATGTAGACAAGACATAAAACAACACTGCAAATGAACTTTTAAATGTTTTAAACACTTTTGATCTGATCCAGCATGTGCACGGTCCCACACACAATCGTGGACACACTCTGGATCTGCTCATCAGCAAAGGTCTAAACATTCCATCCACTATTATTAGAGATGTGGCATTGTCTGATCATTTTTGTATTTTCTTTGATATATCAATCAGTCCTGCCACTGAAGATAGACCTGTCTCTATAAAAAAGAGATTCATAAATGAGAAAACCAGTGAGCTATTTATGAATGCTATGTCTTTGTCACCGAGTATATCTGCAGACTCTATGGATGTTCTCCTCGATAGCTTTAATGCAAAAGTTAAAAATGCTATCGATGCCATTGCTCCAGTCAAGGTCAAGGCGATAACTGGAAGGCGTAAAGCACCCTGGAGAAACACACCAGAAGTACAAAGCATGAAAAGAACATGCAGAAAAGCTGAGCGTATGTGGCGAAAAAACAAACTTGAAGTTCACTATAACATCTATAAAGACAGTCTGCATGCCTTCAATGTTGACTTAGGCAAAGCTAGACAGAACTTTTTCTCCAACATTATAAACTGCAAAATTAATAACACTCGCGCCCTTTTTGCAACTGTAGAGAGACTAACAAATCCTCCTAGTCAAGTTCCGAGAGAAATGCTGTCTGATGACAAATGCAATGAGTTTGCAACTTTTTTCCTTCAAAAGATCAGCAATATCAGAATGGAAATCGCCAAAGCTCCATGCGGCAGTCAGGTCAGTCTGACGTCAGTACATCAGAAATTAGTTACTTTGTCTGAATTTCAGACAATTGATCTCAAAACCCTGGAGGAAACAGTACAGCATCTTAAGGCGTCAACTTGCAGCCTTGACACACTTCCCACATCCTTTTTCAAAAGAGTGTTTAACTGTTTGGAAGCAGATCTCCTAAAAATAGTTAATACCTCACTGCTCTTAGGAACTTTCCCAGAGTCCCTAAAAAATGCAGTTGTCAAACCTCTTCTAAAAAAGGGCAATCTAGACAAAACCTTACTATCTAACTACAGACCAATATCAAATCTTCCTTTTATAGGCAAGATCATAGAAAAGGTTGTCTTCAATCAGCTGACCAAATTCCTGAACTCAAATGGTTACCTGGACAATTACCAGTCTGGTTTCCGTCAGCATCATAGCACAGAGACAGTGCTCATAAAGATAATTAATGATATTCGACTGAATTCTGATTCAGGCAAAATATCAGTTCTGGTTTTACTAGATCTCAGTGCTGCTTTTGACACGGTAGATCACACCATACTCCTAAATAGGCTGGAAAGCTGGGTAGGGCTTTCTGGATGTGTACTTAAATGGTTTGGGTCATATCTTAAAGGGAGAGGTTACTATGTGAATATAGGCAACCATAAATCTGACTGGACACCCATGACTTGCGGTGTTCCACAGGGCTCAATTCTTGCTCCGCTCCTCTTCAATTTGTATATGCTCCCACTTGGCCAAATAATGAAAAAGTACCAAATTGCCTACCACAGCTATGCAGACGACACTCAGATCTACCTAGCCCTCTCACCCAATGACTACAGGCCTATTGACTCTCTTTGCCAATGCATTGATGAAATTAACAGCTGGATGTGTCAAAACTTCCTTCAGTTAAATAAAAACAAAACTGAAGTCATTGTTTTTGGCAACAAGGATGAAACTAACAAGTTAAACGCATTCCTTGACTTAAGAGGTCTAAAGACACAAAGCAAGGTAAAAAATCTTGGGGTCATTTTGGAGTCTGACCTTAGTTTCAGCAGTCATGTCAAAGCAATAAGCAAATCAGCGTACTACCATCTCAGAAACATAGCCAGAATCAGATGTTTTGTCTCAAGCAAAGATTTAGAGAAACTAGTCCATGCTTTCATCACCAGCAGGGTGGATTACTGTAATGGACTCCTTACAGGTCTTCCCAAAAAGACCATCAGACAGCTGCAGCTTATACAGAACGCTTCTGCCAGGATTCTGACCAGAACCAAAAAATCTGAGCATATCACTCCAATCCTCAGGTCCTTACACTGGTTACCAGTTACTTTTAGAATCAACTTCAAAGTATTATTAGTTGTCTATAAATCACTTAATGGTCTAGGACCTAAATACATCTCAGATATGCTCATTGAATATAAACCAATCAGACTTCTCAGATCATCAGGATCAAGTCAGTTAGAGATAACAAGGGTTCACTCAAAACAGGGCGAGTCAGCGTTTAGTCACTACGCCACCCGTAGCTGGAATCTGCTTCCAGAAGACATCAGACATTCACCAACAGTAGATACTTTTAAATCCAGATTGAAAACACACTTGTTTAGCTGTGCATTCATAACCTGAGCACTGTGCTGGTTTACATCAACTGCACTTCTATTTCTAATTTATTTTTATTTGCTCTTATTCTTTTTATCATATTTTTTATCAATTTTATTGCTGTTTTATTGTCTCTTAAAATCTAAAGTTTTTGTGATCTTAAATCATTTGCATTTTAAAGATAAGACTTATTTCTTTCTGTCAATCATTTTATGTAAAGCACTTTGAATTGCACTTGTGTATGAAATGTGCTATATAAATAAACTTGCCTTGCCTTGCCTTGCCTATAAACCAGGAGAGAGTACTCCATTATAACTATATTACTATACTTTACAGTAGTACAACGCGTGTGAACAGTTGCCTACTTTCTGATCAATTCATCAGTAAGACTCAGGAAATGGTAGATATTTTATTGATTTTTGAACTTATTTACATGTCATGTTCATTCCAAATGATCAGGAATAGAGGAAATCAATAGTAAAACTATTAATAACTATAGCAAAATGCATGTGCCTATTTTTGATCAGTTGACCAGCGATCTGTCAAATCAGCTGCCTCTACCTCTAGCTACAGCTCTCCTATGGACTCTACAACCACATTCACCTCTGCCACCCCCATCTCCCCCATCTCTGTTAGGCAAAGGGTTGAAATAATCACTCATTTATGCTTCGTGAACATTCGCGGCTTGCACAACAAAAGAAAGATATATCAAATATAAACTATTATTGCTTTTAACAGTACACTGTTAGCCCTTACCTGCTGTTTCTACAGTAGTATATTGTCAACACTGTTAACAGCTAGTTACTGTAGATCATACATCTGCAAACGCTCTTATTGAGGTTAAATATGTAAGTCACCATAAGTGTGATCAGTGTTTATTTTAGTTGAACTGTTGGCTGTCATAATTAAAATAATTATTCCCAACTGTTTACTCGAAACATGTTTGTTTCAGAAATGGACATTATAAATAAAAGTGACCATACAGCGAGACGATTGTCATGAAGTGATGTGAACAAGTAAAATAAAATTATAGTATTTTCATTTCCAAAAGTACTCTCTCAATATATAGTCAAAAGATGAATCTACAGAATGAGTCGGACACACCGAGAGATCAACAATGGTGACAATCAACTGAAATGCATCATACTGCAATGCATTCTGGGAGTATAGTACAAACTCATTCATGATTGTTTCTCACCATTGATGAGATGTTTATGTCAAATGTCAAAGTTTGTCTCAAAACTTTATCAAACATATCTTAAAAAATTATAAATGCTATAGTATTATTATATAACAATCATCTTTCCGATGTATTTTCAGTAACTAAAAAAACATATATCTGCATTTTCTGAAAAGTCTCTTTCAGTGTTACAGTATAAGTGGACATAACAAAGTATTAATGCAACTGATGAAAAAGATAAAGAACATCAATAAAGTTAAGAGTCCAACTAAAGCAAACACTGATCATCATAATAGTGACTTACAACATATTGAAAACACTATAATGAACTAGAGTTATATTTCTGTTAATAAGATCTTACACAGATGACAGAAATAAAGTGAAGGTGGTGTCTGTAATAAGTGAAGATGTGAATGATGTTTGTGTTTAATTCTCCTCTGGTGAGATCTTGACAGACTTCACGTGTTCATCTGTTATTTGCACTTAATGTTCATCTAAGACTTTGTGACTTCAGTGAGTTAATAGATTATTTTAATGATGTATCTTCATTCAGTCATGCAGTAGTTTACTGTAAAACACCTACAGTCACTATCTGGTGACAGTGTTGACAATAAATTACTGTAGAAAGGGCAGTTAAGGGCTCACAGTGTAATTTACCAACACTGTTAATTCTTCTTTATTTCTTCACTGATTATATTATGATAAAGTTTGTTTGGGGATAACATAGTGCTCGCTTTGTGAGGATGTTTTAAGAAAGTGTTTTAAAAGTATCTCTCTCTCTCTCTCCCCCCTCCCTCCCTCCTTTATGCTACAACGGAGAAAATGAAATGTTTCAGTTGTGGGGAAGTCGGTCATGTAATTTACACATGTCCTAGTAAAGTTAACGCGAAAAAGTTGGCGGTTGGTGACGGTAGTGTTGGCGAGAAGGCTGAGGCCAGACCATCATTTACTGCTTTGCCTGAAACAGAGTCAGGAAAGGCGAAGGAGGTAGATGACGCGTGTCCATCCACGAGCTCTAATGAGACAGCTCAGGTAACTAACCTCAATATTGTGGTTGACAATAACAGTTCAGCTAACCCTGATACTCCGGTTTCTAAAACCTTTGTGGAGAAAGACACACTTGGTGGCAGTGATGGGATTAATGTTGTGCAGTCTGAGTTGCTTCGTGATGGAATGGACATGGAGGCAGAACAGAGCGATTTTAGAAATTCCCAACTAAACGGAAAAACACTAAAGACTTGCAATATGATAAAGCAAAAAAAGTAGATGTGCAAGATGTTGAGGATGACGATGCTGAGTGTATGGAAAGCAGTAGCGAGTCGTCTGATTCCAGCGTTAATATATCTCAGAGTGACTTTTCCTCTGGCAGTTACGAAGTCGAGGATATAAAACTCTTTCTCAGGGAACTAAAAACAAAAAGGGAGTGCGCGTGTAAACCAGTATTTTCCTGACACGAAACAGTTTGTTGCCAAAACTAGGCTTTTCATTTCAAAAGGTTTGTTTTTAAACAAAGAGATATATCGACTAAAGAAGATTGTGATAACTCACGTCTGAGAGTTTCTTTGGCAGCAGTCAAACAATTTTGTACTATAATGAACAGCAATGTAGAGTGTGTGTGTGCAGCTTTGTTTTGTTTGTGTTTGTTTTTCTTTCTTCCAAACATGGGTGAAGTAAACATTGCAACAATGAATGGTAACGGTTTATGAGAAATAAGAAAAAGAGCAGAAGTGTTTGAGGCAGTTTAACAAAAAAAGTTGATCTTGCCATGTTGCAAGAGACCCACAGTGATTCAAGAAACGCTGTCGATTGGGCAGAAGAGTGAGATGGAGTCCCAGTTTTGAGCCAGAACACCACAATGAGTGGAGGGGTCGCCATTCTTTTTGCTAAAAGTTTTACTCCACAAAATTCTGAGGTGGAGGAAGTTGTTAAAGGTAGACTTTTAAAAGTAAGAGCCACTTTTGAAAAATATACTTTTGTTTTGATTTGCGTGTATGCTCCAACTTCAGCTGTGGAAAGAATGGTGTTTTTAAATGTTCTTTGTTCTGTTTTGCAAAAATGTTGCGAGGAAGAATTTTTATTCTTGGGTGCTGATTTTTACTGCAAGGTGTCAGATTTGGATAGTGAGAGAATAAGGGTTTTGCCTGTGTCACACATATTATGTGAAATGTATTTTGATGATTATTGTTTACCCATATCTAATCTTTCTTAACACTACATCATGCTCGGGATGAGTAACAATCACAAGTTATGTCTAATCTTACTTACTGACATCAATTTTAAGTGCTGACCAAGCTAACAGAATGTTTCGGAATGTTCTAGCTGATGATGAACAAGGAACTAAGCACATATTGTCTTTTGCTCAATAATAAAATATGAACAGAGGTCTGGTACTTTTCCATGACACATCTTACGTCCTGTTTTATCCATATAAATATTGGTCCTAAATTCAATAAATTTTGGACTCTGATTGAACTGCACTCCTGTGTCGGTGTAATTCTTTGTCTCCAGATCTGAAACTCTGTGTGTTCCATCAACTAGAATCTTCAACCTTCTACCGAGACAAAAAGTTATATTCTTACAGATTTGCCCTCACGGAATCGTTTAAGCCAGCTTGTTAAGACTCATGAACTATGTGACAGTATGGTACAGCGTTTTGTGTTTTTAAACTCCTGTAATCCAAAAAGTGCATACTGGCAAGCTAAATACAAATCTGTTAAGCGACAAGTATTTTAATGATTTGTTTAAGGGATTTGGGGTGAGTTCAAAACTACAAAATAAACTCCTTACGTCAATGGTGGGACTTTGGGAAAGTCCAAATAAAGCAGTTTTGTATACAGTATACTCAAAACGTCACTAGAGAGGCTACTTTAGTTATGAGCAGCTTGATGGTCCTTATTTTTCAAACTGTTTGAAAATCGATTATAATATGTGATTCAAGTTAGTTGAGATGTTATTTCAATCGCAATACATGTTTTGAACAGCAGTGTTTACTTATAAATTGGAAAATGGATGTGCTAATATTTCTTAAAGCGGCCCTAACACATGAGGTTTTTGATAATCTCATATTAATCTTGAGTGCCTATAGAGTAGTATTGCATATGTAGTATCTTCGAAGAGTATTTATTTGTTTAGTATTTAGTTTCATCACATTTATAAAAGATAGATAAAGCTCTACGGTTACTTCTGAAATCATACGGCACATGCAGGGGGGGGGATGAACTGAAGCACATTTTTAACAAAACACAGAAATCTGTTTCATTCATTACATGAGGTTCATGTCCGGCATCTTTTAGCGCTGGGACGGCTCCATATATCACTTTCAAACGATCTCCAAATCCAGCGTTATATCCACTGTTTATATAACCTTCATTACCCATGCTGTGAACAAACAAACACATGAACATATGCTCTCTCCCTCAGGCACACAAGTGAAAGTGATGTCAGCGCATGCTCCTTCTCCTGCTCTCCATGATTCATCCATGTGGAACATGCTAACAAGCCACTGTCAGTCAGTCATCATCATCCGTGGGATGTCTTACTGGCTAACTGTTTTAACACATCTGAAGAGTATCTAGCTAGAATAAGAAGGCTGTTTCTGTTTGCTTCATTCATAGTGCAGCACTTTGAAAATCCTGTGTTTGGATACTGTAACTTCCAATTTAAGGTAAAGATCACGTTTAAGGTTTAAGTTTTGCATTTTGATTGGACGAATAAAAACAGCAAAGTCGTATTTTTACTGTAGTTTACTGGCTACCACAGCTGTCGATATTTTTCTGTTAAAAATACAGAATTTTTTTTCTCTCTTTTCTTTATTGACATTCAATGTTTTGTGGGTCACCACTGTACTGAGGAGTGGAGTTTGTGTTTAAGTCAAGGTCAGGCAATGAGGTATTGATATTATGCTGCATGTTGCTTTTTAAAAGTGTGTTTGATGGTTTTTAATGATGAATTGGGAGAATAAAATAAGTACATTTCATGTTTTCACTTTTATGGAGTATGAACATGTACAGCACTCAATACCTATTTGGGGCTACTTTTGCCTGAATTACTGCAGCAATGCGGCGTGGCATGGAGTCTATCAGTCTGTGGCACGGCTCAGGTGTTATGAGAGTCCAGGTTGCTCTGATAGTGGCCTTCAGCTCTTCTGTATTGTTGGGTCTGGCATATCGCATCTTCCTCTTCACAATACCCCATAGATTTTCTATGGGGTTAAGGTCAAGCGAGTACTGCCCAATAAAGAACAGGGATACCATGGTCCTTAAACCAGGTACTGGTAGCTTTGGCCCTGTGTGCAGGTGCTAAGTCCTGTTGGAGAATGAAATCTGCATCTCCATAAAGTTGGTCAGCAGCAGGAAACATGAAGTGCTCTAAAACTTCCTGGTTTACGGCTGTGTTGACCTTGGACCTCAGAAAACACAGTACACCAACACCAGCAGATGACATGGCACCCCAAACCATCACTGACTGTGGAAACTTCGAACTGGACCTCAAGCAACATAGATTCTGTGCCTCTCCTCTCTTCCTCCAGACTCTGGGACCCTGATTTCCAAAGTAAATGCAAAATTGACTTTCATCAGAGAACATAACTTTAGAACATAACTTTGGACCACTCAGCAGCAGTCCAGTCCGTTTTGTCTTTAGCCCAGACGAGACGCTTCTGACGCTGTCTGTTGTTCAATAGTGTCTTAACTCAAGGAAAGCGACAGCTGAAACCCATGTCTTGCATACGTCTGTGCGTAGTGGTTCTTGAAGCACTGATTTCAGCTACAATCCACTCTTTGTGAATCTCCCCCACATTTTTGAATGGGTTTTGTTTCACAATCCTCTCCAGGGTGGGGATATTCCTTTTCCTTATACACTTTTTTCTACCACATCTTTTCCTTCCCTTCGCCTCTCTATTGATGTGCTTGGACACAGAGCTCTGTGAACAGCCAGCCTCTTTTGCGATGACCTTTTGTGTCTTGCCCTCGTTGTGCAAGGTGTCAATGGTTGTCTTTTGGACAACTGTCAAGTCAGCAGTCTTCTCCATGATTGTGTAGACTACAGAACTAGACTGAGAGACCATTTAAAGGCCTTTCCAGGTGTTTTGAGGCACCAGGTGTCTTCAATATTGAACCTTTTCTCAATATTCTAATTTTCTGAGATACTGAATTTGGGGATTTCATTAGTTGTCAGTTATAATCACTATAATAAATAGAAATAAACACTTGAAATATATCAGTCGGAGTGGAATGAATGAATACATTATACAAGTTTCACTTTTTGAATGGAATTAGTGAAATAAATCAAATTTTTGATGATATTCTAAGTATATGACTAGCACCTGTATACAACTATAAATTCATGCTCTTAATATAAAAGACTGTATGTATTAAAAAATGTATTAAGTTCATACACAGCTTTAAGTTTTTGCCCTGAAGTTTTAAACTGCAAAGCTGTTTACGTAATTTTCCTGTATTTTTACAGAATGTTACTGGTATATTTCCATCAAAACTACGGCACAATTTTCACAGTGAAGCTTTACAGGAAGAAAGGTGAAACATACCAGAAAGTTATAAAACTGAAAGAAATTAATCTTTGGACCAACTTAAATAAATGATTTAAACGTCGGACCAACTTAAAAAAATATACTATAATTTGTTACAGCCAATTGTATTACTTTTACTCTATTTATACTTTTTCTTTACAAACATATAATACAAACTCATGCAAACGGATGCGCCCGCATTGAGAAAACTAACTTACACAGATGTGTAACTTATACACAAACATAATGTCAACGTTTAATAAACATTATAAAGTTTTCCAAAATATCCTGTATTAGCTGAACACTTTCCAGGATTTGCAAGATAAGTCTTTAAAGTTAGGTGGATCTCACTTAGCCAGGAGTAGAAGCATCAAGGTTTCTTTTTTAAGCTGAGGTAAAATACAAAGACAATTGATAGGAAACGGTTAATATCTAACAATAAGATAAAATATTACTTACCAAGATTTACCAAGAGTTAAACTTGTCGCTGAGGAAAGCAAACATGATGTGCATGTGATCACTTTAGCTGCAAATTTGATTCAATCAATTGAAGTTAAATATAAAGACAATTGGTAGAAATAACGTAATAATTTGTATTTTAAAAACTGATCAGTACAAGTAAATAATCCTCGAATATTTCTATTAGAATTCACCAATATTACAGGGGTCATATGGCGCAAATACCAAATGTTAAAGTGTCTGAACAAAAGATGCACTAATATGGTAAAAGAAGTTACATTTCCTTAAGACGCTTGCAGTATTCGACCAATCACTATGCACTGGTCAACTGACCAATCACAGCATTGAGAAATGTTAACTGTTGGATTTTTAATCAATCTTTTTACATTACATTTACATTAGATCAATGCATTTGGCAGAAGCTTTTATCCAAAGCAACTTACATTGCTTTAACCTATACATTTATACGTAGGTATGTGCAATCCCCTGGGATCCAACCCACAACCTTGCGATGTTGACGCAATGCTCTTACCACTGAGCTACAGGAAAACATTTTAATATGTCCCACTAAAAATAATCTCCTTTTTTAGGTCAATATAGCTGTTTATTTTTGTGATATTTACTAAGCAGAGGATTATGTTTTTAGAATGAACTCGACATCAATATTGCCACCGTATGGTCATTCTCTGCTTGGTTTCTTATCTGAAAATACAGTAACTAGCATATATTATATTATGGTTCAAGTTAATGTTTGAATGAACATGTTTTATTTACCATTACCATTATTTACCACGTCACCATTATAATGAGCAATGTTTCCTTTAGTTGAGTATTGCCAATGTCATTAAGTCTATAAATGTTTATGCCAGTATAAACATTGAGGGAAAACCTCAGTGATAAAAACTTAATCTTGATAATCTTCAGCATTTTTAACCACTAGATGGCGACAAACATCTTATTTTACACATTATTCAGCTCCGCTGCAAAACCACTTTATTTCTAATTGATTTCACATTTGTTTTTTACTCATTTATATCTTTGGTGTTTACACCAAATACACTCAATACAGCTTGAGTGTGAACGGTGGTCAGATCTGTGTAGTGTCTGCAGTGACTCTGAGCATCAGACAAGACATCCAAACATCAGTAATAGACACAAACCTGTCTGCTCCGGTTTACATATCTAAAATTCAATTGAATTGTTTTTTACACTTTTAAACAAGACGAAAATGTGATTTGGTTTAATAATTTGAGGATCTTTGCTTCCCAGTGCTGGGGTTTATTCCAGAAAGCAGGTTAACTTACCGTCAGCTAAACTCTGAACTCTCGGTTGATAAACCCAAACTTGTTTACTCGGGTCTGTCTGTTCAAAAACACCTGAGAAGAGTTTGTTTAATCTCCCTAAAGATACTCAGAGTTAACACACTCACAGAAACAACATGAAGACACTGTCAATGCATCACAGATCTCACCAGTCACCATGGAAACGGCCGGTAAGCTTAAAGTTTTTGACTGTAAAATAACTTTATAAATCTGAGTTTTTTTCACAGAAAACTTTAATCTGCTTCAATGTATAAAGTGTGGGATAAAATTCATTTAATGTAATTATTTATAGGTTATATATTTATAAAACTATGAACGCTATAAATTAATTATTTCATTCAATATTTTAAATAAGCACTATTTTTATACTATAATATTTAAAATATATACTCATTATGGATAAATTTGTTACATAAACTGTAGATTTGTTGAGATGTTTGTAACTGTTATTTTAACGTGTCTGTCTGTATTTGATCACATTGGTCATTTTGAAGGCAGTATTAAACCTTTATTTAGTTTTCTGAAAACTGACTTTGTATTGCTGATGTAATCATATTAATGGAGACTCTTTTAATTCTAGAAACTAATACATTGACCATCATCACAATGTATGATGATTCATTTACAGCAGAGGATGAAGGTCTGAAGGATGAGGTTTAAAATATTAGGCCCAGTCATATAAACATAATAATCATTTAGCCTTTATATATCCGTTTAAATACTAAATACATTTTGTTTGTTTGTTTGTTTTCCTTTGACTGTGTTTGCTAAAAGTTCAAGGCTTTACAAATGTTAAAAGAGCTGGAATCGGCCGATCCTGACAGACTCATTGTAATCTGGAGAAAGTTCTTTCAATACTAAACTTTAGGAGGCTGAGGATCAGAAAGACATTATTAAGGAATACAGTCAGTATGAAAAACCTTAAGTCTAAGTTTTAGTGTATTCATTATGTTTATATTTATTTAAATGATATTAAGAATTTAAATATGTGAACAATATGACATGCTGAAACCCATTGGGGGTCTAATAAACCCTTGAAACCTGTCAGCCTGGGAATCAAACTAACAACCTTTGAGTTTTAAATCTGGCTCTCTAACCATTAGACACAAATATCTTTGACCGAATGCATCAAATATTGCCCAATAAGTGGACAAGAGAAATGATTTATTCCTCTCGAGTTCAGATACTTCACTATTAACATCCATTAACTGTTGGAAATTGTAAGATGTGTTTATTTATCCAGTGATATTTGGAGATGTTTTAATAAACCTAATTCAAAGTTTATACAGTATTTAATATAAATACATAAAGTTAAACAATAACAGCTTACATCATTTTATTTAAAGATTATTTCATTTTAAAAGGTTAAATAATAAAGTTAATAAAAAAATATTTGTGAATGCGGAGCAGGTTATCTTCAGAGAGTATGTTGCTATGGTTACTTACATACCCTGAAAGTTATCTCTGTTTTAGGAACTGAAAGTTGAGGTTTTCAGATAAAGATTATTTGCAAGTCAGAACAATGTATACATTTGACTTTTTAAAGACTTCTAATTGTGTTTAACTGTAGCTATATTTTATTAGTCTCTGTAATGCATTATTACAAAATGCATAATACAATTTTTTATAACTTTAACCATAGTTTAACCATAGAGTAACTGTGACATTTGTAGTTAAACCCAAACTTTTTATCTAAGGGAAAACCATCAAATGTAAAAGTATTTGACATTAAATGTTTCATATGAAATCATCTCACTGTGTCACATTTACACTTCACAGATCTATAGAATAAGAGTCAGTTCTGCACACGACTGTGTTTAGTTTTGTATGAAGATCAAACACAAGAGCAGTGAAGAGAGATCTTGATCATAAATACTATAGATGACATGAATGTGTGTGATGATAAAACACCTCTATGACTGTAAAACACTACAAGAATCTCAACTAGACATCAAACACTTTCAGACTTTATTAAAGTTTCAGATAGAAACGCAAACTGATCAAATCTACAGACTGACACAGACTTTCTGTAACAAGTCCAGACTGAAATCTGATCAAAAGTCTTGTAGTGAATTTCAGCCTTAAAGCAGCTGAAGACCGAACTCTGATAGTTTATATCCGGTACAATACCGCCACCTTCTGAGATAATCGAGCAAAAATAACTAAAGTCAGAACTTTACATTTATATTTACTTTAAAACATTATGTTATTTATGATAAAACGGTTGGTCGCAATTTCAAACGCCTTATGTCGCGTCATAATTTAAATCATAATAAACAAAAAACATGAGAATCTCTTTTAACGGAATAAGTGTGTGGCTCTTAAAAGAGCCTTTGTGTGCGGCGGATGAAAGCGTCGCTTTACTTGGAGCTGGTGTACTTGGTGACGGCTTTGGTGCCCTCGGACACGGCGTGTTTGGCGAGTTCACCGGGCAGCAGCAGACGCACGGCGGTCTGGATCTCTCTCGACGTGATGGTGGAGCGCTTGTTGTAGTGCGCGAGACGAGACGACTCACCGGCGATGCGCTCGAAGATGTCGTTGACGAAAGAGTTCATGATGCCCATCGCCTTGGAAGAGATGCCGGTGTCGGGGTGGACCTGCTTGAGCACTTTGTACACGTAGATGGCGTAACTCTCCTTCCTGGACTTTCTGCGCTTCTTTCCTCCCTTAACGGCGGTCTTGGTGACGGCCTTCTTAGAGCCCTTCTTGGGCGCGGGTTTGGCTGGTTCAGGCATGATAGTACTTGTACAAAATCAAGACTTATAATATATGATAGTAACTGCGCAGGGGTATTTATTCACTCCCGCATGTAAATGTTTGCGTTACAGGCGCGTGCTCTGATTGGGTGTCGTCGTCGACCAAAAACCCTCTATTGGTCAGCTCATAGTTTGACGAGGCGGATAGAGAGCCAATGAAAGTGTTTCCCGCCCACAATCTCGTGTTTGAAGGTGACCCTCCCACAAGAGATTCAGTTTCCTTTGTTGGCACTTCCCGCTCTTTATCGAATTTGAATTAAAATAAAACGTTTATTTCTGTATTAACTCTACATTATGAAAGAAGTACGTCATCGTGTCATCAAAGTCACTTAAAGAGTTCGAGCAGAACATAATTTCCCCCTTGATGCGTTATTCACAAGCTTTGGGCGTGTTTACGTTTATTTCAAATGTTTTATAAAGTCGATATGATAATGAAGTTTCTTTTTCGAGCGAGAGAAGCGTTTAACACAACAGATTAATCTCATCAGTTAATAAAGAACGAGATCTCAAAAACAAAACCGGGATAATAAAATGTGACTTTCACAGCATTTCATTTGATATGATATAACTTCTGAAATTGAACTCTTCGCGTGAGACAGTGGGTGGCTCTTAGAAGAGCCGTTGTGTTCAATGTTTTTGTACAAAAGGCCCGTCTGTCTTCAATGCCCGGATGATACGGACCTATCAGAGCTTGCAACGCTTCAGCAACGTCATCAGGTGATGCGGAAATAGACGTTAGATAATTTAGACAGCGCACGTGAGGAGACGCAAAGTTCGACGGCTGTACTCTAATCCTCTCAGATACAACTGAGCTAGAGACTTTATTGGGTTACAGTGTGCGTGAAAGTGAAGTAAGTAACGGCTGTTCATATCTCTCGTTACTATGTAGAAAGTGCGTTCTTGTGCTGTTCATGTTAAATATAAGCCTAGCTGTGTTGATATAACTCGGTGCTCGGTTCTGTATATTCCTAAATGCTTTAGTGCTGTTCGCTGTAAGATGTTTATATTTAAACAGTTGGTATTACCTATCCGCATTATTATTAGACGTGTGTTATGTAACAATGCTCGTTTACACGGGAATCCATGTTTAGTCTGGAAGGCTGCCGCTTTACAACTTTGCATGCTGGTAGTCCCCCCTTGCGGACATTTTGAGGATAATTACCTCATATATATATTGAATTAGTACTGTTGTTTGGTAATTCTGTTACTGTTCAGTGTTTAAGATATGTTAAGGTAAAAACATTGTATATTCATATGATTAAGTTTATTCTTGGT
This sequence comes from Triplophysa dalaica, assembly GCF_015846415.1. Taxonomy (NCBI): domain Eukaryota; kingdom Metazoa; phylum Chordata; class Actinopteri; order Cypriniformes; family Nemacheilidae; genus Triplophysa; species Triplophysa dalaica. Next base: position 26,181,845 of record NC_079546.1, on the reverse strand, counting down.
TTAACTTGTTGCAGAAAACCACATCTGTATATCCTCCAAGCTCTTCAGTAAAGAGGACATCTTTCAAACCTGTGTCGAGTGCTTAATTCGGATCTAAGAATCCATCTCACTCAGTTCTTACCGACTGCCTACCGTGTTTCATACATTCAAATTTAATCATCAACGAACCCCTCTTTTTCAGTTTTACTTCAGAATAATCGCGTTTAACCTCCGAAGCCGTACAGAGTGCGTCCCTGTCGTTTCAGCGCGTACACGACGTCCATGGCGGTGACGGTCTTTCTCTTGGCGTGCTCGGTGTAGGTGACGGCGTCACGGATGACGTTCTCCAGAAACACCTTCAGGACACCGCGAGTCTCCTCATAGATGAGACCGGAGATACGTTTCACTCCTCCGCGTCGAGCAAGACGACGGATGGCAGGCTTGGTGATGCCTTGGATGTTATCGCGCAACACTTTGTGATGACGCTTCGCGCCTCCTTTTCCGAGTCCCTTTCCGCCTTTGCCTCTTCCAGACATGATGCACAACTAGTTCAGAGTAAAGATACAACGTTATGCTAAACAGAGGACGGCGGAGGCCTATAGTATGTACCTACAGGACCTAGTAGAAATACACTCGTGTGAGGAGGGTGCAAGTGGCACGTCATTTTTTTTATTTTCCTCACAGCTCCGCCCTCCGAAGTCTTCAGTAAATCAGTAAATATACATTTATGGATTAAACAGATGGTTTTATCCAAAGTGACCTACATTCTATTATCTTATACATTTGTTTCTGACTGTGTTTAATCCACTGGGATCGAACCCATGACCTCGGCGTTGTTAGCGCCATGCTCTTCTATTCTAGGCGAGTAACAACATAATCTACTGTACAAAGAAGCGAGACTTTTGATATTATCTTTAGTTTAAAAATTTGCACTTTGCAACTTAACATTTCATCACATCGCATCATAAGTGCAGAATGAACACGTTTACTGACTAAAGCGATCAACTTCTATATATGAGAGCCGGTTATATATGACTCGGGAGACTACAAATATTCTTCAGCTGTTTGACTGAACGTTAGACTCGATTAGTCGCTTCAGATAAAACAACGTGATAAGTGTAAACGAATACAAATAAACGCTCAGAGCAGTAATAACAATATCCAATACCGGTTTAGTGAACTGAAAGCAGAATGTGCAGTTTTGGTCAGTAATTGATCTGCATGGAGACACAGGAATCGCATCGCTCTCTTATCGGTGAAGTGGGTGGCTCTTAAAAGAGCCTTTGGTTTGAAACGAACTGTCGCCCGTTTACTTGGTCTTGGCGGGCTTCTCGGTCTTTTTGGGCAGCAGCACGGCCTGGATGTTGGGCAGAACGCCGCCCTGAGCGATGGTCACTCTGCCCAAAAGTTTGTTCAGCTCCTCAGGTTGCGCACCGCCAGCTGCAGGTGACGGGGAATGATGCGAGTCTTCTTGTTGTCACGAGCGGCGTTTCCGGCCAACTCGAGGATCTCAGCGGTCAAATACTCGAGCACAGCGGCCAAATACACTGGGGCGCCGGCACCCACACGATGAGCATAATTGCCTTTACGGAGGAGCCTGTGGACGCGGCCCACGGGGAACTGAAGTCCCGCTCTAGAGGAGCGAGTCTTGGCCTTAGCTCTCGCTTTGCCGCCGGTTTTGCCTCTGCCGCTCATTTTATTCAGCTGTGGTAGTTTACTTAGTCTCTGAGAAGGAAAGATGAATCCTCTGCGCTGCAGTTCTCAATCTTTCAACCCCTCTGCCTGTCGACTATTGGTTGAAGTCGGTAAAACATTAAAACCAATCAGTCAACTTCCCTCCAAACTCAAAGCCCAACCCCCTCTTTCTCCTCACAGATTCTGTGTGGCGCGCAACAGTTTTGATATAATGAGAAAACTTAAACTCTCTTTCTCATTAAGTAAATTATTTCCTGATTATCATTTAAAGTTTAATCAACTCTGTCACATGTTTACACTTCTGCTGTCTCAAGGCAGATAAAAGAGATGAAGGAAGTGAAGTTTATTGAATAGGGTGATATAAGTTGTGTTCTTTAAAAAATTAAATGTACAATATTTGTCATGACTATAAAGAAATTCCACCACATGCTTTTAGTATCGACGCACATAAAAGAGGAAATTCAATCTAATGTCACACGTCACTCCTCTCTTCATTCAGTTACATCGGCTCCTGTAGTCGCTCTCATCAAACTCAAAGCTCTGCTCTCGGGCTACAAGACCACCACTGGTTCTGCAGCTCCATATCTTCACTCGCTCATACACACTTATGTACCCGTCAGATCCCTGCGCTCTGCACATGAAACATGTCTTGTGTTGTGATCACAAAAAAGTTAAAAATCTCTCTTACTCATCTTCTCTGGATCTGATCCACATGTGTGTAATGATCTGCCCGCTGCAACAAGATCATCAGATTCTGTGTCCATCTTTAAGAATCATCTGAAAACACATCTCATCTGTCAACACCTGACCCATCAGTTCTGACTTCTGTCTCTTTTCTACTCTTTCTATCAAAAACAATCTTATCTTTGTATACTGAGGTAGACTATGAGACCAGTTTTACTGCAGTATGCTTTTTGTTGTGCTGATGTTCTTTCAATTGCTTCTATTGTTTACCTCATAAAAAAGTGTCTGCTAAATGAATAAATGTAAATGTAAGCACATATTTATAAAAAGCAATGTACACTACTGGTCAAACGTTTTCAAACACTTAATTCATCATTTCTTTGTATTTTTTCCACATTTAGAAAAAGGCAACTGTGGTGATGTTGTGACTGAAATAATCTAAACAATACAATGAATGTCTATGTATAATTTCAGACATTTAAGCACCTTCAGATTAAAGCAATTTTAAGACCACAAGAAACATTTCATTCAAGTGTTCAAACATGTTTGACTGTAGTGTATAGTGACTGAATAAATCAGTTTCATTAATAAAAGATTAATCTTAAAAAAAAACAAGTCAGATTATGTACATATGCCAAAGACATCATGTCATGACAGATTCACAGGTTTTTTTTTTTTACAGACTCATCATTTACAGTTAACAGTACTTGAGTTCAATATGTCTGCAAAACAAACAAAAAAAACATAATTTACAGATGATAAAACATTAAAGTAATAAGATGAACTGCTTTAATGTTTCAATCATTCAGAACCCAAGACTGACTGCAGCAAACTTGCTTGTCTGTAAGAAAAAAGAAAAATAAATAGATAAATTAACACAAACAGTAATTCTTCCATCTCTAGAAAACACACACACACACACAAACTCACACAAATTCATATCATTCGATCTATCAGCTGTTTCATGTCAATACTGGACAAAAAGATTTAGTTTTATTATATTTAATCCATATTTATTATCCGTTTTATCGTTTTGTCAGTCTGAATATAACACATTTACACATCAATAAAACAAACAGCCTTGTGTCATTCACACAAACACCTCGAGAGTGTTCGTGTGTTTCAATCTGATCAAAACAACTTCTGTATCCAACACTTTACTAGTCCCTGAATGACATTAACTTAACTAAAGTTATTTATTACATGTATGTTAAATAAACAGAAAACATGTTTAATGTTTCATCAATGTTTACACAAACAAATCACATGAAATTCATGCGCAGCTTTTCTCCAGAGATCGATGCTGGTGGTGTTTTTAATGTAACAGTGAAATAATAAAGCCTTTACAGTCATGTAGTTTAGTGTCTGAATAAAGCTCTGGATCTCTGCTCTGTGTTCACGCTGTTTTCACTCCGTCAAATGATTTTAAAACTCTGATATTTACTCGGAATGTCACAGGAGAAAACACAAGAGTTTGCGGCTCACAGAGGCACTGACAGGTCGAGCTGAGTCTATATGGTTCTCATGTAGTGTTTAAGAGCGCAGCGCCGCTCAGTCCTCCCGCATTATTGATCAACTGTAGTGTGACAGCACAGATCTGAACAGAGAAATGGCAGAAACCGCTCCAGCTCCAGCAGCCCCGCCGGCGAAAGCGCCCAAGAAGAAATCTGCAGCCAAACCCAAGACAGCGGGTCCAGGCGCGAGTTATCTCATCGTTAAAGCCGTGACGGCCTCCAAGGAGAGAAACGGTGTGTCTCTGGCCGCCCTGAAGAAAGCTCTCGCCGCCGGCGGATACGATGTGGAGAAGAACAACTCCCGCGTCAAGCTCGCCATCAAGAGCCTCGTGACTAAAGGCACACTGGTCCAGACCAAAGGAACCGGTGCTTCAGGATCTTTCAAACTCAACAAAAAACAAGTCGAGACTAAGAAGCCAGCGAAGAAAGCCGCTCCTAAAGCGAAGAAGCCCGCAGTGAAGAAGCCCGCTGCTGCTGCTGCCAAGAAGCCCAAGACCGCAGCGGCAAAGAAGACCGCCGCAAAGAAATCTCCCAAGAAGGCCAAGAAACCTGCCGCCATCGCGGCTAAAAAGGCAACGAAGAGCCCCAAGAAGGCGAAGAAGCCAGCGGCCCCCAAGAAAGCAGCCAAGAGTCCGAAGAAAGCAGCTAAAAGCCCCAAGAAGGTGAAGGCGGCAAAACCCAAGACGACAAAGCCCAAAGCAGCTAAACCTAAAAGGGCCGCCCCGAAAAAGAGGTAGATTCCTTCTCCAGACTTTCCATTAAAAACGGCTCTTTTAAGAGCCACCACCAGCCCACTAAAGAGTTGTGTTTCAGACATATGTTGATATTATCATGGTTGTGTTCTTACACTTAAATTTACGTATTTGGCAGACGCTTTTATCCAAACCAACTTACATTTCACTATCTTATAGATTTATACAAAGGTCTGCACCCCCTGGGATCGAACCCACAACCCTGAGCTACAGGAACGCTCTTAAATGAATATGCTGAGAAATCTGGTTCAAATTAAGAACACAAGTTATGATCGTCAGAGCATTTTAATTCATAATCGGCGCAACATCTGAAGTTGTGTTTCAGTATAAATCTTTACTTTTGTTCATACTATTGTTTCCTATAGACGTGTCTGTAAAGAGCTCATATATAAGATTTAATGTAGTGAAAGATCACGTGATCAAAAACTGAAACAAAACCAGACAGATAGGAAGAAATGGGCGGGCTTTGGCGTTTGGAGGGAAGTTCAGTGATTGGTTTGAACTTTTCACACACTCCAACCAATAGGCGAACGATAGGCACGTATAAGGCCTGAAACCCACAGACGACATCTTGTAGTTCTTTCGTATTTCTGCTAGTGATGGGAAGTCCGGCTCTTTTCCGCGAACCGGTTCTTTCGGACAGTTCGTTTCAATGAACAGGTTCAAAAAACCGGTTCATCGGTTCATTTACGCCAGAACGTAAAGACGTGCTGTTATGACGTAACGACGTTCGGTCGGGATGAAAATACACTTGGCTGAACATTTAATGAAGACACTTTTCATCACTTGAAACATCGTCATGATCTGATAAGTTTATCACATTTAAGTTTGGCAAATAATGCACACAGATACAGACAAAGGCAGTAATATGCAAGCGAACGTTACGAAGTGAATAATCTGTTATTAATTAAACTTAGGTTTTGTCAGATTGCCCCACTCGTCGTCGTCACCTGTGCCTATTGTGTTCATACTTTGGTTTTTCTAATTTCCAAGAATCTTTTTAACTTCAGAGTGAGAGAAGCCTGCTAGTTTTCACACGCACGCATGCGCAGCCGCAGTTTATCAACTCACTTGCGCTGATCAACCGGTTCACATATATTATTCACAAATCGGACGTGTTCGAAAGACACGGCTCTCGGTTGATGACCGGAAAGCCAATGCAATGCAACCGATTGGATTTTGTGACTCAAGATTCTCTGCGAGAACGGTTCAATCCGCTTGTTTCGTTCCCGTGCATGATAACGTTTAGATTTGTATCATCTTGTTTAAAAATGAAATAAGATATGCTCATGAAAATATCATGGATTCAACATGAAACAAATGAATGTGTAGTTTAGTTTTACAAACTGATAGCCTAGGAATTGTTTTCAATCTTTAAAGTAATTATAAAGCAAAAATGCACAACATTAATGCATTTTAAGCCACGTTAACATAAATAAAATACAAATAGTTCTGACAATTATAAAGTGTGTTCCCTGTTAATGTTTTTAGCTGCAAATGTAGTTTCTTATATGTATAGTATATGTTTTGTATGTAATTCTATTTTGGTGTATTTGAAAAAGCACAATAAACATTTTTGTACACACTTTGTTTTTTCTTACATTATTACATTTTATTCTCAAAATATTTTTAAGTATAAACGTTAAAAGGAATATAAAGCAAACTATTATCTAGGCAAAGGGCTTATTAATATGCTTAGACTCTGCCAAGACGCACGTGCATCAGCTGAGCTCATCAGTTAAACCGGTCTGGTTCACATCTCGAACGTGTCCGAAAGACAGTGAACCGGCTCTTGGTTCAATGAATGTACTGGTGATCCAAAAACTGTTTCAACCGATTCTTGAATCATTAACGAGAACCGCTCTTGGGGTAGCGTGCGTGAGTAACTGAGGAAATATGTGGATACGTGCTTTCTGGAGGCGCGAACCGCTTTGAACGATTCAGGTCGATTTGTTGAACCGGTTCGACCAGCTCACTATAAAGAGCCGGTTCAAAAGAACGATTCGTTCACGAACCGGCCATCACTAATTTCTGCAATCGTGAGCAGATTTCATCTTAAGCAACAATGAGTGGAAGAGGTAAAACCGGCGGTAAATCAAGAGCGAAGGCCAAGACTAGGTCATCCAGAGCGGGACTTCAGTTTCCCGTCGGCCGTGTTCACAGACTACTTCGCAAAGGTAACTACGCACAACGCGTCGGTGCCGGAGCTCCAGTTTATCTCGCCGCTGTCCTCGAGTATCTCACCGCTGAGATCTTGGAGTTGGCCGGAAACGCCGCTCGGGACAATAAGAAGAGTCGGATCATTCCCCGCCATCTGCAGCTGGCCGTGCGTAACGACGAGGAGTTGAACAGGCTTCTGGGCGGCGTGACCATCGCTCAGGGTGGTGTGTTGCCCAACATCCAGGCGGTCTTACTGCCCAAGAAGACCGACAAACCCGCTAAGACCAAGTAAACGGGGGACAGTTCGAAACGTTAAACCAAAGGCTCTTTTAAGAGCCACCCACATTATCACTGAGAGAGCGACGAGGTTTCTGTTTAAATCCATCGAATATGTATATTAATACATTATCATAGACATTCTATAAATGAGCTCGCATTCTCCGGATCAGTATGTGAGACCCTTTGCCCCAAATGTTGTACAAGATATGCTTATGTTTACTCGTACAGTAGCAAATTAGATGCTAATAATAATTGTTCAGCGTCTTGTTTTAATGGATTTCAGTAAATAATAAAAAAAAAAAAAAAAAGCCGAACGGTTCTGTCCTTAACAAACTTAGTTGCTTCGCTTGTGATTTAACGTGAAGGATTATTTTAATTTGATTTGTAGTTGAAGATCTTTCCATCTGAACTTTGTTAAATAGCAACGTGCAGATGTCTGATCAGAGGAATAATACACGAATATTAAATAAAGAGATAAAGAGCAATTATATGATGATCTTTTCTTGTGTATGTGACGCGTGATCTGAACAAAGGAAACGCAATGTCCCGCCAGTTTCATTTGAACGCATATCGCGCGGCCATTGGCTCACTGTCTCGAGCGGACGTCACACATCAGCCAATCGTTGTGTCCGTGCCCTTGACGTGCTGCGCGTTCTAGCCTTTAAAAGCAGGCACAGCGACACTGCAGACATATTCTGTACTGAACGCAGAAGATTCAGCAGCGATGGCAAGAACTAAGCAGACCGCTCGTAAGTCCACCGGTGGCAAAGCCCCGAGGAAGCAGCTCGCCACCAAAGCCGCCCGTAAGAGCGCTCCCGCCACCGGCGGCGTGAAGAAGCCTCATCGTTACAGGCCCGGCACCGTGGCTCTGAGAGAGATCCGCCGCTACCAGAAGTCCACCGAGCTGCTCATCCGTAAACTGCCTTTCCAGCGCCTGGTGAGAGAGATCGCTCAGGACTTCAAGACGGATCTGCGCTTCCAGAGCTCCGCCGTCATGGCTCTGCAGGAGTCCAGTGAGGCTTATCTGGTCGGTCTGTTCGAGGACACAAACCTGTGCGCCATCCACGCTAAGAGGGTCACCATCATGCCCAAAGACATTCAGCTGGCCCGCCGCATCCGCGGAGAGCGCGCTTAAGACCCGCTTCAATAACAACTCAACGGCTCTTTTAAGAGCCACCACATCAACTGAACGACACGATTTCCACCGTTCTCCACAAACATAAATAGTAACGCACGTTGTCCAATTATTAATATTATTGTGTTAAGCGTGATCGCTCAATATTAAGAATGATCATTATCAGTGTCTCCTTAATCAGCAGAGATATCTCGTGTTTTATTTTTTAGTCTGCGCTAAATTCTTCTTAAGGGCGTCTGATCACATGTCAATAACACTTCCCTTCCTCAAACACACTTTTACTCATTTTTCTAGTAGATAAAAACGAAGCATATTATGGTTAGTCGTCGTCTATCATTTCTAACTAATCTATTATTTTCTTAAAATCAGCTTAAAGCGCTAGTTCACCCACAAATGAAAATTCTATCATTTACTTTAATTTTCAATGTTCTGTTAATATTTGCAATTTTCAGTTCTGTGACATCATCCACTACTATAGTATTACAAATATTTCTGCTGAACACAAAGATGTTTTGAAGTATGATGACAGAATTGTTTAGTTTCTTAGAAAACCTTAAACTTCGTGTTTTTTGTAAGTTACAATATAAAGAGATTTACTGAGAGCTTTGGAATGACAGAGGCGCGAAGAAAAAGCATGTAAATGACGTGGCCTGGTCACGCCCTCGTAAGCGGTTTTCTACTAGGTCCTATAAGCACATGTTTAAGTCCTCCGCTCACGGTTTCTTCTCATCGTTTCATTGTATTTAATACAGTCAGCATCATGTCTGGAAGAGGCAAAGGCGGAAAGGGACTCGGAAAAGGAGGCGCGAAGCGTCATCGTAAAGTGTTGCGCGATAACATACAAGGCATCACCAAGCCCGCCATCCGTCGCCTCGCTCGCCGCGGTGGTGTTAAGCGTATCTCCGGTCTCATTTACGAGGAGACCCGCGGTGTGTTGAAGGTGTTTCTGGAGAACGTTATCCGTGATGCCGTCACCTACACCGAACACGCCAAGAGAAAGACCGTCACCGCCATGGACGTCGTGTACGCGCTGAAACGACAGGGACGCACTCTGTACGGCTTCGGAGGTTAAACGCGTTTATTCTGAAGTAAAACATTGAACACAACGGCTCTTCTAAGAGCCACCAACTGTCTCACTCGAAGAGTTGAAATCCAGAAGTTATATCATATCAAACGAATCGCTAAAAATATAGATTTATAATACCTGTTTAGATGAACTGGTACTTTTACAATTGTTGTGTTACACATTTCTCTCGCTCAAAAAAGAAACTCCATCATTATGGCATAACTATATAAATGTCAGCACGTGCAATGCTTTGTGTAAAATGTATAAAATGATGTAACACTTTCTGTACGAAATCTTTGAGGGGCTGTGATGACACGATTACGTGATAATGTCATAGTGTAGAGTTAATACAGAAATAAACGTTTTTAATCAAATTCGAAAAAGAGCGGGAAGTGCCAACAAAGGAAACTGAATCTCTTGTGGGAGGGTCACCAAACATGGGATATTGGGCGGGAAACGCGTTCATTGCCTCTCTATCCGACTCGTCAAACTATGAGCGGACCAATAGGGTTTTTTTTGCCGATGACGACTCCCAATCAGAGCACGCGCCCGTGCCGCACACATTTGCATGCGGGAGTGAATAAAATCTCATGTCAAGTGATTGTCACACACTTTTCGTCTTATCTTCAGCCGAGCAGTATCATGCCTGAGCCAGCTAAACCCGCGCCCAAGAAGGGCTCTAAGAAGGCCGTCACCAAGACCGCCGTTAAGGGAGGAAAGAAGCGCAGAAAGTCCAGGAAGGAGAGTTACGCCATCTACGTGTACAAAGTGCTCAAGCAGGTCCACCCCGACACCGGCATCTCTTCCAAGGCGATGGGCATCATGAACTCTTTCGTCAACGACATCTTCGAGCGCATCGCCGGTGAGTCGTCTCGTCTCGCGCACTACAACAAGCGCTCCACCATCACGTCGAGAGAGATCCAGACCGCCGTGCGTCTGCTGCTGCCCGGTGAACTCGCCAAACACGCCGTGTCCGAGGGCACCAAAGCCGTCACCAAGTACACCAGCTCCAAGTAAAGCGCCGCTTTCATCCGCCGCACACAAAGGCTCTTTTAAGAGCCACACACTTATTCCTTTAAAGAGATTCTCATGTTTGTAAGCATTTACTGTGTTTGTTTATTATGATTTAAATTATGACGCGACATACGGCGTTTAAAATGGCACCAAACCGTTTTATCATAAATAACATGTTAAAGTAAATATTAAATGTAAAGTTCTGACTTTAGTTATTTTTGCACGATTATCTCAGAAGGTGGCGGTATTGTACCGGATATAAACTATCAGAGTTCGGTCTTCAGCTGTTTTAAGGCTGAAATACACTACAAGACTTTTGATCAGATTTCAGTCTGGACTTGTTACAGAAAGTCTGTGTCAGTCTGTAGATTTGATCAGTTTGTGTTTCTATCTGAAACTTTAATAAAGTCTGAAAGTGTTTAATGTCGAGTTAAAAAAATCTGTTGAGATTGTTGTAGTGTATTTCAGACACAGAGGTGTTTTATCATCACACACATTCATGTCATCTATAGTATTTATGATCAAGATCTCTCTTCACTGCTCTTGTGTTTGATCTTCATACAAAACTAAACACAGTCGTGTGCAGAACTGACTCTTATTCTATAGATCTGTGAAGTGTAAATGTGACATAGGAAGATGATTTCAAATGAAAAATTAAATGTCAAATCTGTTTACATTTGATGGTTTTCCCTTAGATAAAAAGTTTTGGTTTAACTACAAATGTCACAGTTACACTATAGTAAAACGAAGGTTGAAGTTATTAAAATTTGTAATAATGCATTAAGGAGAATTTAAAAACAATGATACAGTAAAACACAATTAGAAGTCTTTAAAAAGTCAAATGTATACATTGTTCTGACTCGCAAATAATCTTTATCTGAAAACATCAACTTTCAGTTCCTAAAACAAAGAGAACTTTCAGGGTCTGTGATCCATTGACAGTGTCTTCATGTTGTTTCTGTGAGTGTGTTAACTCTGAGTATCTTTAGGGAGATTAAACAAACTCTTCTCAGGTGTTTTGGAACAGACAGACCCCGAGTAAACAAGTTTGTGTTTATCAACCGAGAGTTCAGAGTTTAGCTGACGGTAAGTTAACCTGCTTTCTGGAATACACCCCAGGACTGGGAAGCATAGACCCATAAATTATTAAACCAAATCGCATTTTCGTCTGGTTTAAAAGTGTAAAAAAATATTTAATTGAATTTTTCTTTTTTATATGTCATTCTAGATATGTAAACTGGAGCAGACAGGTTTGTGTCTATTATTGATGTTTAGATGTCTTGATGCTCAGAGTCACTGCAGACAGGTTTGTGTCTATTACTGATGTTTAGATGCCTTGTCTTGATGCTCAGAGTCACTGCAGACAGCTTTGTGTCTATTACTGATGTTTAGATGTCTTGTCTTGATGCTCAGAGTCACTGCAGACAGGTTTGTGTCTATTACTGATGTTTAGATGTCTTGTCTTGATGCTCAGAGTCACTGCAGACAGGTTTGTGTCTATTACTGATGTTTGATGTCTTGTCTTGATGTTCAGAGTCACTGCAGACAGGTTTGTGTCTATTACTGATGTTTAGATGTCTTGTCTTGATGCTCAGAGTCACTGCAGACAGGTTTGTGTCTATTACTGATGTTTAGATGTCTTGTCTTGATGCTCAGAGTCACTGCAGACAGGTTTGTGTCTATTACTGATGTTTGATGTCTTGTCTTGATGCTCAGAGTCACTGCAGACAGGTTTGTGTCTATTACTGATGTTTAGATGTCTTGTCTTGATGCTCAGAGTCACTGCAGACAGGTTTGTGTCTATTACTGATGTTTAGATGTCTTGTCTTGATGCTCAGAGTCACTGCAGACAGGTTTGTGTCTATTACTGATGTTTAGATGTCTTGATGTTCAGAGTCACTGCAGACAGGTTTGTGTCTATTACTGATGTTTAGATGTCTTGTCTTGATGCTCAGAGTCACTGCAGACAGGTTTGTGTCTATTACTGATGTTTGATGTCTTGTCTTGATGCTCAGAGTCACTGCAGACAGGTTTGTGTCTATTATTGATGTTTTGATGTCTTGTCTTGATGCTCAGAGTCACTGCAGACAGGTTTGTGTCTATTACTGATGTTTAGATGTCTTGTCTTGATGCTCAGAGTCACTGCAGACAGGTTTGTGTCTATTACTGATGTTTGGATGTCTTGTCTTGATGCTCAGAGTCACTGCAGACACACTGTAAAAAATAAAACATGCTATTTACTTAAAAAAGATAAGTGTAATAATGTTACCTAAATTTTTTTAAGTAGTTTTTAAGTTTTTTTTTTTTTTGGAATTTACCTTAATAAATAAAGTAAAATTCCCTTAACTTTTCAATCAACGGCACATGATGACTTTGTTTCATTTAAGCAATGTGCTTTATTTATTTGTCTCACAAGTAAGGTTAGTAAAATTTCCTCATTTGTATTGATGAAAATGACTTGAAAATAAAATGCACTACCAAGTCGTCAAAGCAATTTCAAGACTTAAACATAAAAACTTCCATTTTCAAGATAAGTGAAAATGGTCTTTTTGTTCCACAAACGTGTGGGAAAGTTTCACATTCGGGATTTTTTATAACAACTTGTAGCGAAACGTGATGTAACAAAACCATGTAGACCAATCTCAAACGCTTAATCCCGTTTTCAACAGTACTTGGTACAATGCGTTGTATCTCAATCTAAGTCATGAGGAGTTTGCTTTTAAGTGATAGCAATTTGCCCGACAACTTGCATACATCGAGTTCCAAGAGCAGCTTTTGAAAGGCCTCAAATGTGTTCTTCAGTTTTTTCGGGTAGGTGAGGTTTAGTGCATATGTGAGGCCAAGAAGAACAGCACAGGCTCTAGCCATATTGCCCAAGCCAGTCATGACTTCTTCCACCCCCTCCAAGATGATGCTGATGTCCTCCTTATGATCTCCTTTGCAGATGGCAATTTTCATTATGTGCTCCAGTATATCTTGCTGCACATCTCCGTTGTCACACTGTAAAACAAACATTACATGAGTCGTTTTATTCGCTATACTGCGTTTGATGTCCATTTTTTTTAATTGATTTGTGTATGGTTGTAAACAAAACAATGTATTATAACAGTTTAAAATGCTATGGCAACTTTAAGTTAACCATCTTAGTTTAACTTTAACATTGAAACATAATAATATGATGTTTTAGTGGACACAAATAGTCACAATAACATAGCTCTAGTACAGTTTCAACAATGAAAGACGGTGTATTCAGAGAATAAAAAACGTTAAAAAAATAATTTGTTGATACTTGTGTGGAGGGATGATGTCAATAATGTTCAGTTCACTTATTCAAAAGTTGATTCCGAGCCAACTCGCACCACTCCAACCGTGATTCAACTAGCTTTCGCCGCCTTTGAAGGTGGGTGCATCTCTTGATGCCCGGTGGAGTGAGGTTTACATACACAGTTCTTACTAGCTGCTCTCTGTATGTAAATAACCTAATATTCTTCTATACATCACACCTTTGGGTTTGAGAACAGTAACTTTTAACCTTCATTTTTTACACTATTTCAATGGTCCACTTTAGACATTCTACTAACTAGACACTTGTGTGAAATTTTTCGCATTATTTAAAGAAAACCGTTGATATGAGGTGTTTGCTTATATCTGAAATTAGTTAAGTAGAAACAAATAAATACATGTTTTTTCATGACAAAACAAACAATTTATTAAATTCAAGTTAATACATTAAGTTAACACGTAGTTGCAAAGTTACTATACATTTACTTGTAGTCAATAGAATGTCGAAAGTGAACCAATAAAATAACGTGTTACCTTAGTTAGTGTTTTACTGAAATCTCATTTGTGTTAAATATATTCACAGTAGCTTTACACAATTTAATTGGTAACACAAACTATTGTTTAATTTGCATTTCTATATTTTTACACAAAAACTGCATGTACCATAGTTTTTTTTTCTTAAAACCCCAAATTAGAACAATTCTAAACACTTACATTGTACTCTTGGATGAGGTTATCCTCTTTTTCACCCAGATATCAGATCAGGCAACGGAGGACAATATCTCTTGTCATATCGATGTTTCTTTCAGGATTCTGATATGACAAAAGCCGGTAAATTAGGCATCAACCAAAAACAATTAACAATTAAATATTGATATGTTATAAAAGTACCATTAGCAGGGCATCCATTTTCTGCTTCAAATTCCAGCCTAGTGCTCCCCCTCTGCTAGTAAATATGGCCAAAAGTTTAGGAGTGTAGAGGTCCAACATTTTCATAAATATTGATTCTAGGTGCAGAGTGGTGATTCTCCTAAATTCTTCATTAATCTGAAAAACAAAACACGCAAATATTGGGCTATGATAACCACATTATTGTCTGTGATGGTGTTTAATGACAAAACAGAAAATAGCTTAACCTGGAGAACATCAAACAGAGCAGGCCAGCGATCTTTGATTTCTACAACACTAGGACACAGTTCAATCACCTCATGTCTTCGTAGAGCAAAAGTTCTTGACATTTTGTCTTTCACCACAATAGTATTATTCTTTTTTTTCACTTCAGTCAGCAGTAGAACTCTCTCTTGCTCCAAACTGTCCTGGTTTTCACCTGGTGGGTATTGCGGTAGATAATTAAGTTCTGCCTTACAAGGTTTTTTGACACTTTTCACTGACTTCCTGTCCTCAGGGTTCTTCTTCTTAAATGCGTTACATAAAACTTCAGGAAAACCAAATTTGCTGAGTCGTCTTCTCTAATCAGCCATTTTGTACTTCAGGCTCATTTGCCAGCCTTGAAACCCTGTGAAAGAGCCTGGTTCCTTCAAACATGGGTATTTTCGGATAAGTGCTTCAGCCACACCTTCAATCTGCTTTCCAGAAGGATATGATGTGTACATGTAAATAGCCTTAACTAAATGGTCCATTACATCCTTCTTCACAATTTGGACATTTAGAAGGCTGCCATGTCTGTTGTAATCCTCCATAGCCTTTTTGCCCAGAATCTCTATTTCCGGAGAAAAACTTGGAATAGGGAACTCTTGAGGCCATGGCATCCTCTCTGGGGTAGTTTGTGGGGAAAGAATGACTGTTTCCCCATAGGATGTGGATTCACATGGGACAGCGTCATCAACTGAACATGCAGTAGAGGAAATAGAGGATACTTCATCTGCTGAGAAAGATGTACTTGCAGTGATGTTTTCTTCATTTTCAGCAAACAGTGTTAGAATGATAGGAGCAGGGAATACAACTTTGATTGTGTCCTTGTGCTGAATTTGGTCAGTGGACGTAAGGGTAAAGAAGTCATTGAAGTCAGAATCTTTATACTGAAGAGAGAAATCTTCTGTGATATTATATGCCCCCTTAACAGCCTTCTTAAGTTCATCCAACATATTTGGGATTCCTGAGGGACGAATTAACTTCCTGATTTCCAGTGCAATAAGTACTCTAAGGGCCCTATCTTGCACCCAGCGCAATTTACTTTGTACACCGACGCATGTGTCATTCCTATTTTGCACCAGCGCAAAGCGCGCTTTTCCCTCCACAGAAGCACGTCACTAAACTAGTGAATGAACTTGCGCTCCCTGGGCGGTTCAGCGCAAAAAATGATGCGTGCTCCGGCGCAAACAATCCCTGGTGCTATTTTGCTGTTCCATTAAACAATTGCGCCACTGACCAGAAAAAACCTAGTCTAAAGTCAGTGGCGCGTTGTTCGTTATGCTATTTTAAGGGCGCATGCCTTACCATAATGTATAGCGTGCACAACGCGCATAAACTTTGCTCATGTAATCTACACAGATGTTTTTGCAAATCATAAATTGTTACACTAAAAAAATATTAACACATGAGATGACGGAAATCATTGTGGTGTGCCACGAAGATGTGAAAAAATAGGCATAAATCTAGCTTACAAATTATTCAGGCAAATTGTAGTAATAAGGATCAGACCTGTTTGCCCAATAGTGGCAAGACATATATGTATATAAGGACATCTGACAAATTGGTTTGTCCGTCAAGAACCAGGAAAAAAACATCGACTGAAAAACTGAAAAAACTGAAAGACTGAAAAAAAAGACTGTGAAATCACCTTTACCATAATGTAAGTACATTAAAAACCTTAGTCTTCAACTTACCAGTTAAGTTGAGCTTGCTCAGAACGAGTCCAAAACATTCCAAAGTATTTAATTTGTGAAATTTCTTTGTATTTTGTCAAAAAGAAAAATCAATAGCGAACAGTAATTGATAAAAAAAAATACAAATGGAAAATGAGGTTAAAAATATTTAAACAGAAAAAAGTTTATTTCTTTTTCCCTCCTCTGGTAGTTTTGCAACGCGCGCCACGGCGGGATTGGACACCTGAGGGTCCGGGAATGGCATTGCGCGATGTGTGCCTGGTAAATACGCCATAATAATAGCAATCCATAATGGAACTTGCGCACCTGCTTTTAAAGGGAATGTTGGATGACGCTCTGATTGGTTTATTTCACGTTACGCCCAAACCACACCTATGAATAATGAAGGTACTTCAGACCAACCCATTTTAGATTTGCGCCGGGCGCAAGAGCCATTTATCCCGCCGGGAAAATAGCAACAGCGCCGAGACCCGCCCACAAAGTTACTTTGGCTTCGCGTTTCAGATCATTAAAATAGGGCCCCAAGACTTGATTGTGAAGAAAATAACTGAAGTTTTATTTTTAATATTTAACAGCAAGTAGCACATCTGTGACCTGCAGAGTTTTCATCTCATTAATAATTAGTTGTTAGATTTATTTTACTGTATTTACATTTACTGATGTGTGAATTATAGTTTTATTTATTCTGCTTGAAATTTTATTTGAGTGCCATGATTTCATTCTTTAGTGAAATATCTGTATCTATATGAAGTCCATTTTCAAAGACCTGTAAACTAAAGCTTTTGAAATCATTTGTATGCTTTCTCTTATAATTTGTGGTTTATAAGCAATCATTTTATTGAATCAATTATAAGGTTCAACACTTCATATTTTTTTTCAACTCCACAAACACTATTATCACCTTCACTTACAGACACCACTGTCACATTATTTCTGTTGTACATCTACAAAAGTTCTTATTGAGAATGAACACAAGTTTACATGTTAATGGTTTTTGGAGTCATCATTATGGTTATGAGAGTTTGATTTTTATGTTAAGATTTGTTGAACATAGAGCAGGATTTGTTTTTGTCAATAGTGTAATCGCTTCTTATAGAGTTTAGGCATTGCTTTAAAGTGATTTAATCATCCTCATTTATGTTACTGTGAGAAATAAAATTATATTCTTAAGATTTTTAACACCAAATCATATATAAAAAATGCACTAGCAGACATCAAGAATAAACCTTTATCTCAAAAATGGTGACAACCAAAAAACATATTAAGATAAACGCAATGCATTCTGGGCACAGACGCACGCTATAGTTTGCATGTATGTATTCACATTAGGAGGACAGTAGAACAGATTTTCACGACATTGAGACTTTAATTCACCAAAGTAGCATCAGATTACAAGATATAGTTTATTCATGAATAACATGAGCATTATTGTTACTATTCTACAGTTATTCAAACGCTCTTTTTAAGCACATGATGTGTATATTCTTCTTACTAAACGATCACATAAGTACTGTGATAAAAGTGTACTTCACTATCAGGACTCATATGAACTGATTATAGTGATGACACTGTTCTTCACTTTCACTTTAAAACGCAGGTTTGGACCTTAAATAGTGTCCTCACCTCCACGTTATATTAACATACATTATCGGCACTATAACATCTTATTTCTGACGCATGACATGTATATCTTTATTAATCACTGCTAATCCCCGCAGTTTTAGTGTCCTCGGCTACAACAAGTGTAACGGGGTTAAAAAGAGCATTTGATTTAAAGAGTATCTTGTGAATTTCATAAAATAAGGCATTTGGTTGTATTTATTGGTGTTCGAAGGCTTCCCTCTTGTGGCTATTAAAGGTACAGCAGATATTTTATTTTGTCGCTCTTCTCTTGCCGTACCGCAGCATACTTAAGTGGTAATGCTGTAGGTATGTAACGTTTTTCATGCTCTGACGAATTAACTAATTAATTGTGAAAATTATAAGTTTCAAGCGAATCTTTTCGACGCCATATATTTCGTACATATATGTGAATACATAGATAATGCATTTAGCACTTTAACACGATTACTGAGAGTATTAGAATATGTATTGAATTTCCATGTGCGTCACATGTGTGAGCACGGATTCATTTCTCGTGATGTTTGTGTATGTTCTAACTATCTGACGATTATGTGTATTATGAGTCGAGTGAATGTGTAATTTCTATCTTTCTAGTCTATATCAATGTCTGCAGTATTTCATCAGCCAATATGTAAATTCTTTCTTCTTGTTGTTTTCAAAAAAGGTATGTTGCTTTTGTGTTTATTCTGTTATAAATGTTAATTGACAATTAATGGAGTATAACTGATGTTGTCTGGCATTAACTATTTTGTACATTTACGTTAGTGTACTTGTCATTAGTATTATGTTAAGTTTTTCACATTGTATATCATTACTATGTGTTTAATATGAATGATACAAGTTTGTGGTAAGGGCAGCAGACTTAAGTGTTGATGCTGTAGTCCATATCAATGTCTGCAGTATTTCATCAGCCAATGTAAATTCTTTCTTCTTGTTGTACAAAAAAGATAAATTGAAGCTGAACCCCATTTGTGAGTGTGTCCTTCCACATCCGTCAAATCTGCATCGTTCCCGCTTCGAAAGAGGACTCGTCTCATAACACTCACTTGTGATTGGCTGAATGTTAATTCACTCAAATCTATATAACCAACCAGATCACATGGGCGGAATGTTGGAGGAGGACAGAACCATTTTAATCTGAAAGTGGGGGTATTCCCGCACATGGTGCCACACCTATTTAAAGCAGATGCGTGAATTAAGTTAAAAACATTGACATTGACAAATAAAGACATTGTACACAATACCATCTGGTGGCCAAAGAGTGTAAAACAAGCAGACACATTACAGATGTGCCTGATGTGGTCTGTGATACACTGTATTTTGCTCCAGTTAAGGCTTAGAAATTACTGTTTAGAGAAAAAAATAACATTTCACATAGACTAATCTATTTTGTGAACATAATGTGTCTTTTCTGGTAGTATATGATGATTGTAAAACACAACTTTGTAATAAACATATTGACCTGAAATGAATGGAGATATTTAATGTGTGTATTTTAATTATTTGGTCTGTCGTGGTGAAGAGGGAGCTGAGCCGCAAGGCCAAGCTCTCGATTTACCAGTCAATCTATGTTCCTACTCTCACCTATGGTCATGAGCTGTGGGTCATGACCGAAAGGACAAGATCCCGGATACAGGCGGCCGAAATGAGCTTTCTCCTCAGGGTGGCTGGGCGATCCCTTAGAGATAGGGTGAGAAGCTCGGTCACTCGGGAGGAGCTCAGAGTAGATCCGCTGCTCCTCCACATCAAGAGAGGCCAGCTGAGGTGGCTCGGGCATCTTTTCCGGATGCCCCCTGGACGCCTTCCCGGGAACATGTTCCGGGCATATCCCACCGGGAGGAGACCCCGGGGAAGACCTAGGACACGCTGGAGGGACTATTTCTCCCGGCTGGCCTGGGAACACCTCGGTGTCCCCCCGGAAGAGCTGGAGGAAGTGTCTAGGGAAAGGGAAGTCTAGGCATCCCTGCTTAGACTGCTGCCCCCGCGACCAGGCCCCGGATAAGCGGAAGAAGATGGATGGATGGACACCATTATCATTTTCTGATGACTTCAAGCAAAGTCTTCAAGCAACAAACATTTTAAACCACAGGCAGTGTGTCTGTTTAACTCATTTAGCAAAAACAACAAAACACAGTACCCCAAGTACCCCACTAAAGAGAATCCTCATCTAAACATCTAAAACATTTCAAACTTACTCAAACTGCAGCTAAACCTCTAACTCTACATGAACATCTTTTACACTCAAACTTCTTTAATAAGTGATTATGGCAACACTATTTTAAGTTAATTGAAGCATTTTGATATTTTGTGATATCAAGAGACCACATTAGTTCTACACATAGATTTGTTGTGTTTGCTTTACATCAGCTGTGTATCTAACACTTCATGAAAAGCAGATGTTCATCACTAAAGATCAATTATCACAGTAAAGTCAACTCAATTGATTCATTAACATCATGAATAAATTAACATTTCACACCAGAAAGACTCTGCTTCAGTGTAAATCTGTACACCCGTAGGTACAGACTCACAGATACACCAGCGGGTGTACATTTGACACCAGGGACTTTCCTGTGTTACTTGTGTTGGTTCGGCTGAAAGTGACAGCGCGTTGTTTCTTTGGTCTGCAGCCTAAAGAGCGTGTTTACTGACATCAGCTATAAGGAACACTATACAATCTTGTTTCTGTGTGTAAATGATATATACGGTGTATTCAGAGCTCCGTTTCAAGCTGCGCAGATGCCGATTCTGTCTACCAGGGATGGTACAAGACACCACAACAGCCCTCAGGACAGCAGGAAAATGAAGAGGATTTACACCGTAGACTTTACAGTAAATACACACACACAAGTAGACTATGTTGTAAACAAGCTGGTATGGTGTTGCTATTCGCGTCTGTGACATAAAAATAAACAAATGACACGTTTAAAAACACCAATGGAGCTGTGCGTGCCAGTAAAACCCTTTCATGGCAGTCAAAAATAGCCTATGTGAAGTATAAAGCTGAAGTGGTCAAATAAAAGATCTCGTGTGATTTGACATAATCTTGACTTTTAAATGTGAGAATAACCCTTACGGAAAGATTTCCTAATATATGAATGTAAAATATATTAAATGACATAATGGTATATTAGAAACTATAGATAATAATAAATTGTGTAAATATATTAAGATATATAAAATAATACATAAGGATTTGCCGCTTTTCATATGTTGAAAAATATATTGACCATAATATATTAACTTATATGTCCCATTAAATGTAATTTTGTAATCAGTAAAATACTTTATAATATATTGATGTACATGTGATATGATATGGGACTGAATGTGTAAAAATATATTGACCATAATATATTAACTTATATGTCCCATTAAATGTAATTTTGTAATCAGTAAAATACTTTATAATATATTGATGTACATGTGATATGATATGGGACTGAATGTGTACAAATATATTGACCATAATATTTCTTACATTAAAAATTACAACATACATGTTTCATATTTTAAAACACAGCCACTTTACAATAGCCTAAGCACTCCTGTTTAAACTGAAGCACTTTATAACCACAGACTCTAATCTTCATCACCACTGTAACCCCACACATTTACACACTAGAGTTCTTCTACATTTCAAAGCAATACAACATTAAACACTCACAGATCTCCCACTATATTAATATTCACCAAAAACACATGAAATAACACCTACATTTAAACAATTTTATATTCTTTTAACAGTCAGAAGCAAAGCATGCTGGGAACTAGAAATCTGCTTTAACTCATTCTGTTAACGTGTTCATATGTGTGTATAATATACAATCACATTTACATGTGAACATTTTCAGGTTTATTTTTGTCTTTGTTTCTAAATATATTTTGTGTTCAATATATATCCATATAATGTCAATGCATATATTTCTGTATATCAAAAAATATTAGCACCAGCTTTCAATGTATGGAAATGTATTATGTAAAATAATTTATTATATTTGACAGTATATTCATATATTTTTGTTCCGTAAGGGAAGACACATGAAGTCTATGATAAATGTGACATGAGATGAAACTGAACATGTTTGTCAGAATGTCAGTGAGAGTAATGAAGTGAAATCTGATGAAATAAATGTGTTGTATAGTTTACCTGTGAATAGTGAAGAGAGAAGGATCAGTCCCAGCAGACATATATCACTCTTCTCAGTCATGTTGTATTTCTCTTACTGAGTCTCTTCTCATCATCTACTTATAGTTCTTCATGACAACATTTGTAACTCTTCCTGTGTTTCTCATTTCCTCTTTTCTCATCGACTGAGTCATGACACTATTATAGACTAGAACACATTCTGTAGGTTAATGGTCATATTTGTAAAATACTTCTGTTGTCTTAAAATAATAGGACACAGTGCTCAGTGATGACTTTTGTTGTCAGAGACTTTAACAGGACTAACATGATGAAGATTTTCTACAAATTCATTCAACACAAGACTTTCCTGCTCGAGCAGAGCAGACGCACAGCCTTCATTAAAGCTGATCACACCTCCGTTCTTCTGTCTCCACACACACACAAAAGCAGGACATGACTGAGGTCATCTTCACACTTCTTACACACCACAGATCGGCAGAATACCCATGATGCAGCAGACACAGACATTAATAAACACACTCATTCTGTCACAGATTATATCAATATGTCTACTGCCTCGGAAAGACAGAGTGTTTGTTTTTCAATTAACATGAAGATTAATACAGTTACATATGCCACGTATTAATAATTATGCAAAATCTTCACTTATGCTTTAATAATGAAGTTATAACACTGGAACATAATAATTAGTTAGAATTTTTAAACACGTTTGTAAAAACATTCAGGATTTTACTTTGTACAGGTAACGTTACAGATGAAGCATAACTGCCATCACTGCCATCTCTGTAGGAATACTTGATAAAACATACTTGATATAAAATCGAATAAACACAATGAGGAAGTTTAATACAACTGCAGCTTTGAGACATTTTAAGCAGGAAAACAAGCGGGTATAGGAAGGGTATACACTAATAGATCTTTAGAAGGCGTTACACACAAACAGCGAAAAAAAAAACGTAAGCAAATGTTGTATACGTGCATATGGCCCCAACTACACAACTGGTCCACTGATAATATCATCAGGCACAAACCCTGGATGTGGAATGAATGTGGAACGGTTTGCTCTCAATCCCAGACTACATATGAAAAATGTATGAGAAACCTTGTGACATGATCATTCTTCCCCTCTGTCTGATGACAGAACAGATTAAATGTGGTTTGACTCTAGCAACACCTCCTCTGCAATGAAACTGCTAACAGAAAACAAAAGCTGTTCTCTAACCATCTCTCTGTCTGACGTGCCTAGATCAATCAGGCTAGTCAACCCATATAAAGCACCAGATCCTTGATGGTGTTCACCTTTGCGTATATTTTTCACACTTCTGCACATATTCCTACATTCAAATGTGTGCACACCAAACAAAAGCAGATATGACCCACAAAGCCAGTGTCATGTTAATCTTGAGTATCTATAGAGTTATACAAAGTCTTTAGTTTCATCATGTTTATTAAAGATATAAAAACCCATGTACGATTGTTACACTCGAGCTCCTGGAGGCCTGCAGTGTGCAGAACTAAAGCAAAAGCACACAACACATCATCACATTATCCTTGAATAACTGTTGATTCACTCTACGTTTATGTTGTTCACATCATTCACTTACCCGCCAATTGCCAACAAAACAGACATTTGACACAGTTTCACTTACTGTCTGCGGTTCATGACTTATTTTATCGCTGAGACCGCTCCATATATCAGTTTCAAACAATCTGAAAATCCAGAGTGTCCTACTATATAAAACATCCGTCACAGAAACAGCGTTTTCTTCCTCTCACCCTCGTTCTGGTTGATGTGTGCGCTTGTGCTGTTCTGTATGAACTGTTTATCCGTTCTTACAAATGGCATTAAAACATAACTGGTATATATGCTGAGATAAGGTATTTACTTTTTTGGCAGTGGATTAGCCAATGAGAATGTGTTATGCTGGTTGTAGATTGACCAATGATGTGTCAGAGTATTATCTGGCGCTTTGGGCAACTTTTGCTACACGAATATGGAATCAACATGTTTGTACTCGCTTGCATTTTTGAGAAAGTAATCTACAGTCTCTGAAAATATGTAAAGTAATCTACATAAAAAAACAAGACTTGAGTATTCAATGTTGTGGACTAGAAAGATTGTTATGAAATATGTGAAAACCATTCTGATCGCTTATTCACATAAAACAATAGGATTTAACTTTTGTAAGACACTTTTTGTTATGTAAAGGCCTTATGTGTGGTCGTGTCAATGGTTATGAATATTGATGTGTTTTACATCTGGGCATATAAAGATCAAACCCCTAATGGGCTTTTCAAGGTGGAGATGACAAAGAATGTTAGGAAATGAAAAAAAACTAAGGTTTTATTAACAATCTATTTACAAAGGAAATATTTCTCGGTATAATCAAAATATAAACAATGAGGATCAGAGGCTTATTTTTGAGCACATTGTTGCACATCTTTATGTCATGTTTGGAAACACAAAACTGTAATTGATAAACATATCTGACATGTCCTGTCTTTCATCATGCACTGCTTTACAACACACAGAACCTGTAATGCAGCCAGATTCCTTGAAAAGGAAAGAGAAAGTAAACCATTTCTCTCTGTATAGGACCGTCTACTGATCGAACACACGTGTGCAGTGTAGGGGTCTCCCTGACTAAGGGTTTACATAGTCGGATCAGAATTGTCACGTCTTGCCTGTAGTCGACTGATAGTCGAGTCATGTGTTTGTGTTTATTGAGGGAATGACACCAGGTAGTCAACAAGTCAGTAAAATTACTTTTCTTTTCTATAACAGACAGCACACAGAAAATAAAATGATCAAAACTGCCTGTGAAGTGAAAGACAAAACTGAAAACCATTTCTTTTAACTGAAAGGAAAGGCAATCAAATGCAATATATGGATAAATTCAATGCGGATAAACATTCGTTAAATGATTCTTCAAAACACTTTAGGCTGTCAGGTATGCCTCCATTTGCAGCGAGGTCCAAATATCTGTGGTAAGGCTGACTGCTTCACAATGAGTTATTAAACATCTGCCTGTATGGACGAGTATTTCACATGCACCTCATTCATAACCGTCTCTCTTTTGAGAACGGTGTATCCTGGCTCAAGTGTGCTCATTGATTCTTTAAAACCTTTGCCTTCCACGATGTTCACTCGCCTCATGTCAAGAGCAACAACCTCTGCAATTTTGTCTGTAATTTCTCTTTTCCTCTTCTACGACACTGGCGGTCTTAAATCTAACTTTTTTTGAGTTAGTCTTGGCGCTGGGCCTACACTACTAGATGAGCTGTCATCAGTCAGGGTGGATCTGAGGAGAGGAATTATCTTATAAGTCCCAATATGTTACGCTATTTGTATATTAGTCATTACATAAATAAAAGAGGGGTCAGTCTTCTAGTCTTTCCCTGGAATCTCATTTTAAAACTTACCCGTTAAGTGCAAGGCCATATTTGTAGTTGTTGAGTGGTTGGACATAAGGTGTTGGCACAACTTGCATCTTACTTTAAGTTTATTCTGATCATCTTTAACTATTTCAAAGTGCATCCACACTTTAGATTTCCGTAAGACTCAGTCTCTCCAAGTCTCTCTTTCCCCTCTCTCTGCATCACTCTGTACAGTGAGCGGCAGGAAGCAGCATATATAATTTATCGTACCACAGGTGACTCCCGAATGACATGAGTAAAACAGCATTTCCCAACAACCTGTCACTGTTAAGAACTGTTTGGATATGCAAAAATGAACACAGTTCCTCTGTAAATTTTCAAATGATCACCTAGTTGGAGGCTGTGTGAAAGAACTTAGACAAAATATTTTTATATTGATTTATTAGATGATGTTGGGTTATAAATCAGAACTGACAATAGAAACTTAAAAATGTCAATGAGAACGGCTTTATTGATATAAATTTAATCTATGAATTAGAATATGCCTAACCTAACTGTTGACTTATTTCTGTTTTCTTTTTACATTTATTTGGTGAATTATTAATTGATATGATGTTCATCTATAACTGCCTTATACCAGTTCAAATAGAAAACAAATATTCACAGAATATATATAACATATGAAACATGTATATTGCGAATCCACCACATACATTTTATTTTTATTCTGCCAAAGTGAAAAAGATCCGTTCATTTTGAGTAACGAGATTCAAGATCGAAGTCAATAAAATGATACGAGATTTGTCATAGACTTCACTCAAATTGTAATCGTGTTGTTTATTTCGTCACAGACAAAGCATGATGAATTGGACTTACACCTTGTACATCGCACGCGAGAGATGCAACGCGCCAAAAGACCATGAATCCGTCATAATCAGTGGATGTGGCGCGAAGTTACAAATGGATGTTCTTAATGGGTTTATTGTCTTCTGTCGTAGACATTGTGTAACACTCCGTGTAATGCGCTTAAACTCTTCTTTTACAACGGGTAATCAATTTGAATCGATTTTTCAACAGGCCATACAGTTAGATAATTGAAATTACTTTAAAGAGCTGTTGCTGTTATACAGAATGGCCTGGTGGTGGTGACGGAGCTCAAAAAAACTTCACTTTAACACTTAACACTTGAGTCTTGAGCAGCACTGGGGAATATGGGTGGAAATGCAATACTGGTCTTGGCGTTTTGGTAACATGAACTACAAATCCAAACAACAATAACACCAGTATTATTGTGTAAGTCAAACTTTTATTATTTTTTATATTTTACACCACGGTTTAAAAAAAAGGTGTCGTTTGGTATACTGAGTAATTGTCCATGTTACCAACAGACCTTAACCAGTATAGTGTTTTGACCCATATACCGCTACAGTTACTGCTATATTTATCACAGTTATCGGAAATAATGTGCGATTTGTCTTATAGACTTAACTCAAAATATAATCATGTTGTTTCCTACGTCACAGAAAAAGCCGTTACAGCACGCAAGGGGTGAAAGCACCATGCAGCTCAATATCACTACAAACTTCATCTTTTCAAACTTTATCGTTTCAAGTACGTATATTTATTCATTTTGTTATATTTATCAGATTGTTAAAATGTTTGATAAACATCAGTGTGGTCAGTAAGCATTGTTTGGATTACATTCTAAATCAAGACTTCATAAGTTTCCTCCTGGCTCCTCAGTGGAGCCTTTTTCAATATATGACTTTTGTGACAAAGAATTTGAAAAGATGTGTTCTGGACAAGATTATGTTTAGTGGGATAGGATAGTTTATCTTTGCATTGTGAGCAAATTGATTCTGATTTGATTTTTGGATGATTGAATTTAGCTTTAATCAGCATAATTCAATACACAGTTATTTATGATCATTATGATGATTAATGACAGCCTCAGTGACAGTTGTTCACTTGCCTTCTGTAAATGAAAATTATGCAATGAAATGTAAATTAGCATTATTTAAAGAATATGCAACCTTTTATCATGTATGTTATCTCAAACTCATGTTACAGTCCAACCCCTATAGAAATCAAAGAAATAAAGAATGTGTGAGGTGTTTTGTTTATTAATGTAGGTCAATAGTATTCAAAATTAGTATTAATATACAAAAGGACAGTTCAGCATCTACATTGCATTTGCATCCACATATTATCCATATGCAGGATAAGAAAATGTTGACCATGAAATAAAAAACTGAAATTAGCTGATAATGATGTATTCGTTGTTTCATTAGGACACATCTCCAGTACACGACAGACCAGAGGGATGAAAATGGGAATTCTTGCTATAACAGAGAATGAAGTTGCCCTTAGCGCACTGCCTACCTTTACAAACTTTGCTGTTGTTTTGGAGGAGGCAATTGTTCTGAAAGACATTTCAGACATAAAATCTGCTGTTTCTTGCCTGTTTGGTCTTATCTTCGCCTCGGATTGTGAATACCCAAAAGAACTCAAATATAGTTTTGAGGTAATTGAGAAGGTGTTTATGGAAATTGGCAGTCTGTCCCTGAAACTGAACGTGCTCTGAATGTTGAAATCTTGAGTGAGCATCTTTGAAGTTAAACAGATATTAAGAACTTAATGTTAAAATATGAAACACTCGAAGGGATTGTTGAACTGAACTGTTGAACTATGTTTGGAATGTTTTAAGACTGTTTGATGTTGTTATTATGTTTGATATTTTATGTTTGGCGTTATTGAAATAGGCCCTTTCTGTTTTGCAAGGGTACAGTCCCTGAAATCTAAACTCTGGCTGACATAGTTGACATTTGGTTTGAGCATCTTTTGAATTAAACATATATTAGCATATAAAAGGAACATTCAACTTATTTGGGAAATATGCTAATTTTCCAACTCCCCAAGAGTTAATAAATTGAGTTTCACCGTTTTGGAATGTATTCTGCTGATCTCCGGGTCTGTTAATAGCACTTTTAGCATAGCCTAGCATAGATCATGGAATCTAATAAGACCAGTAGCATCACGTTAAAAACTGACCAAAGAGTATCAATATTTTTCATATTTAAAACTAGACTCTTATGTAGTATTGTGTACTAAGACAGGCGTACAATGAAATGTTGCAATTTTCTGGGTCGACTTCATTAGGAACTATACTCCTTTGCAACTTTTCATGTTCTGCCTGTCCAAAAAAAGTTCACTTGACATAATTTATTGAGACACATTGCAAAATAATTAAAGTAATTTCAACTAACAAAAAAGTAACCTGTGACTTTACTCAGTGATTTGAGTTGAGTGAACCACTTGGTCCAAAGTTGAGTAAACTCAAAAAAGCTGAGCAGCAAGTTGCCTTGACATTTTTAGTTAAGTAAACTTTTTATATTTACAGTGTGTGGGAGATAACAGTTCATTTTATTTAGCTGAGATGAGGTCAGATATGGTTTACATCAAGGGTATTCAATTAAAGTTTCGAGAGGTCCGGTCTTTATGTTTTCTTCCAAACGAAGGTCCGGATAATGTTCTTTGAAAATAAATATTTAATCAATTTAACCCAGTTGGATATACTGTAAAAAATATATGATCTTTTATCAGGCCATGTATTTGATATTTTGATATATGCATGTATTGGCTCTATGTGGCTCTAAGGGAATGTCCTCTTAATAGAAGTCCGATAGTTAATATTCGTTAATAATAAAACTACTGCAAAATGCAAACAGCAAATGTAATGTAATCAAATATTATTTTGAGATGATGTGGTCACAAAAGTGTTTTAATGGAAGCTGTGCTTTATTATGAGCCCTTATGGAGATATAACATCAACCTAAAGTGCAGTCGATCCCAACACCCATGTAACAAAAGAACAAAGTAAAGTGATTATGTAAGAAAATAATGAGAAAATACAATATTGAAAATAAAATCATGATTATAGATAGAATTGTTTAGAATATTTTCCTTCACATATGTGAAAACAAGAAAGTGGATTTAATCATCTTGATAATGTTTTTATAGTGTCTAAAAAAATGTTGACCATTTATCCCAGATATTGTCCATCAGTCCCAACCAATAGGTAGTCCTGTGTAAAAAAGTAACACATTCATTCAAAATACATAGACAAAACAAAACAGCATAACATTGAATTTTAATGCAAAAAATATGAGCTTACCTTCATAACCACAAGTTGAGGGTTTACAAGTTTTATTTTCCCCAGAGCAGGAAGTGGAAAACCATTCTGAAGGTGAACTGAGATGATACATAAATAATTATAATACCCATGTTAATAACATTTTACTATAGCACAGAATATTAGAAATGTCGATTACAGTGAAACGATTCTTACCATTAACCTTGGGAATTACTGTTAGTTCCAGGATTGTTTTTACGATGTTGTCGAATTGTGATGATGCTTGACGACTAGGATCCTGTTCATTAAAATGTAATGTTGGTGTAAGATTTTACATTTACATTGAGGCAGACGCTTTTATCCATAGCGACTTACATTGCTTTATCCTATACATTTTACATAGGTATTTGCATTCCCTGGGATGTGGGATAGAACCCACAACCTTGCGTTGTTTACGCAGTGCTCTTACCACTGAGCTACAGGAAAGCTGTAAAATTATAGCTATTTTAAAGAATAGCTATAATTAATTTCATTTTAGACTTGTTTTACATGTTTTCTTACCTCAAATTTTCCCACATAGCTTTTGTTTAAGCTCAATTGAATTCTAAAAGAATTACAGAGACAATTACAATCATGTCCTGTAAACTCATAAAATTAATTTGACAAGCTTAGATCGTGAACAGAACTCTAGTATTCACCTGTTCAGGGTCACACTTGCTTTCAGGTTGAGTCCATCTATATTTACTTGAGGACTGGCACTGGCCTCCTGTTCATTTATAGAAATGTTAAAGAAGAAACACAATTTACATCTTATTTAGTCCATCACGTCCGTCATGATGACTTACCAGATTGAGCATAAATAGTGGTGATAGTGTGTTGTTTTGGTGGATAACATCAGCCATCACTGTCGAGCTGATTTGAACAGTCACATTGTTGGGTTCAAAAGTAATAATGGGCGCCTTCACTGTCTTAACCAGAAGCTTCATCTTCAGGCCCGGAAACAGCTTTGCAACCTTAAACAACGAATAAAGATCTTAAATTAAATGTTTTTTCTCCTTTGATTTTCTTTGAATCAAATGAGTATGTGATTCTCATACTTGCGGAATGGAAGCTTCAAATGTTTTTGTATTCAGATGAAAGTCAGAATCAGGTGAATTCTGTAGATAAAAAAGATTAGGAATTATTTTGCAACTTGTTGTTGTTTGCCAAATTATGGTTTTGTTGTCATGCTCACTAGAATTCATAAGAAACTGTCATTTGTGAGAAGCCAAACTCACAGCTCGTCGACTGGCAAATAAGCCACCGAGTAAGTCGTCTGTGATGTCAAAGCTAAAGGCACCAGCATTGTGGTATGCAAAGGCTGCTGAGTTGACAGTGAAGGCAGATAGTCTAATGTAAAGCATTTTTGAGTTCAGTGAAGGCAGTGAGAAAGGTTTGGCGGAAAAGGGGGGCTCGTTGCGTTGCCCGATGTTGTAGAATACACCCTAAACATACAAAC
The DNA here is from genome assembly GCF_015846415.1 of Triplophysa dalaica. Classification (NCBI taxonomy): domain Eukaryota; kingdom Metazoa; phylum Chordata; class Actinopteri; order Cypriniformes; family Nemacheilidae; genus Triplophysa; species Triplophysa dalaica. The sequence continues at coordinate 26,150,658 of NC_079546.1, read as the reverse complement.
ATAAAACAATAAAGAATAATGGATAACTTCAAATACATGTTAACATAAGTTATGTTTCAATGGATACCCAAACTGTGAAAAGTGTACATCTTATTATTACCTTCAAACCAAGCTCAATAGATTCACTGGAGATGATAGGAGATCCCAACATAGAATAGTCAAACTCAACATAATTGTCTACTTTGGCTACAACTGAAAAGTAAAAAAAAAGGTAATTCTTACAGTTAAAATGATTAATTGAACTGAAAGATTATTATACAAATTACTTTAGTAATGACTTAATCATAGCACCATTTAATGTAGCGAGCTCTGCGTTTATGTCAGGAATGGACTTCGCCACCAAAGGGCAGATCTGAAACAGCAGACAGATTTTTTGACAGTAAACTGGCATGAATCTAAATTTCTGTTAATTCAACAGCGAATCATCTCGGGTCAGATTTCTCACCTGTGCCTGCAGAGCTTTGCGTATAGGTCTTTCAATGTAGGATCGGAAAAGGTTATAAAACCAGCTGACATAGATAAAGAAAATAGTTGGAACTTAAATGTTATAATACACATATACACTGTATGCCTGAGTGACAATTGATTAAAACACAAACAATCACAACAATATTCTATTTCACATTAAAAAGAAAATACCGTTTTGTTTTTAGCTTAAAGATACAGTGTGTAGTATTTTGAAGGATTTATTTGCCAAAATGTAATATATAATACAAAACTATGTTGTGAGTGGTGAAGACATCGAAATGTTTATATAACCTTACAATGAGCCATTTTATGTATATACACCGCGGGCACACCCTTACATGTAATTTATCACACTGCACAGCCATGTTCCTATAGTAGCACTACATGGACAAACTGAGCGCGTTGCGTAAAACGAAGGATGCACGGGAATATGTTCCTTTCTCTTCGGCTGTGCATTGAAGGCAGCTTGCAAAGCCACTGCATAGAAGGATTAGCAGAAGAAGAGGAAGAACAATAACAAAATTTACTTGCCGAGTTTTTATTAGAAATAGAAACGGTTCTTTGTTGCAGTAAGAAGTGATTGCGCTAATGGCGGACCACACATACTCTGCACAACAGCCGAGAGGGGGTCGATCCGTTTCGTCAAAAAAGAGAAAAAAAGATGCAGCAAGACAAAGTCGAGACAAAAAACGTCAGAAAACCCGAATGAACATCAGCGTGGCTTTTCCCAATTGGAGGGCACTGAAGCAGGAAAGGGTTTACTAAGTGACGCCGAAATTGCCAGCTTTCTGCTGGACCGGTAAGTTTGTCTAATTTCCGCTATATAAGTGACAGTGTTGGGGAAGCTACTATGAAACTGTAGTTAGATAAGCTACAAGCTACTCATCAATAAAAGTAGTTAAGTTACAGCTAAGTTACCCATTTGAAAAAGCAGTTAGCTACACTACAAGTTACTATAAAAAAGTAGCTAGCTACATTGAAACTACTTTTAGAGTTTCATTGTATATAAAGAATAACTGATTCATTGTTAATGAAAAATATTTTAAGAAAACAATGTAATACAATACAGTTATGATTTCAATGTTATTTTATTTTGTAAACTACACAGTACGCAAGTTAAAGTTAAACTCAAATTTATCTCAAGTTTGCTAAATGTAGACAATGTGAATTATTAAAACAACAAAAAGAACAAATGTTCCAAATAACTCACCTGTATGTGTTTCCTTAAATTTGTGCTTAAAGTCTTCGATGCAGACTGCGATTTAATTTTTAGTTTCGAACAGAATACATAAAAACGTGTAACCATTACTGTTTGCATCTTTAAGAGACATGAACTTGGACAAATAAGGCCATGGGCAATTAATCACTGAGGGTCAAGCCAGCCGCCGTTTAGATGCGCAGATATTGAGTGGTTTACCGTAAATTCCAGGAACGCTGCTTTTAAAGCTTTATTTAAATGTAGAGGATCCGTGTCTCTTTCAATAACCTATTTTTAATAAGTAGAAAAAACAGATGGTGGGTTGCAGTTGGGGCCGTGCCGCAATGTATGCACACCATATGGATTTTTTTACTGTAGCATTTTGGAGAAATACACAGTTTTCCACTTTAAAAGGCTATAGAAACATTATACATCTTCCGATTCTGAATCTGAAATTCAGTCGCCATGCCTTGCTCCATCCTGGATGGATGTGTGTGTGTGTCGAGTTAACTTCGTCACATTCACGTAATCATCAGACGCATCTGAATACTGTTCGTAAGCCAGTAATGCAAACATTTTCAGTAGTAAGTAAGGTGACGACGCATGTGTTCAGTGCGCTGCACTACTTATTGCTTTAAAGTTCGTCCCAATGGAATGTAGCGAGTAGCCTTTGGGCTCGCTACACCGCTACTTGCTTGTAAAAGTATTTAACTACCGGAAAAGCTACACTGTTTTAAAAGTAACTTAACTACCGTCAAGCTACAGAAAAATGTAGTTAAGTTAGTAGCGTCGCTACTTGTAGTTAGCTACTCCCCAACACTGATAAGTGAACTGTTTGTTTGATAGCTTCATCATCAAGAGAAGTAGCATCATTCCTTTTAAATTTTTAGCATTTTGTAATTGTACTATAATTCCTTGTTGCATGGCCGTGTGCAAATCAAGTTAGAAATCATGTTTACAATCATAATTTGCATAAATCGGGTGTAAGTTATATTATAATAATGCTTAGCTTCCACATCCTCTCTTGTGCGGTCCTCCCGGGTAACGATAGCTCATCTGCCTCTCCTCGCCCTGCCTGCATCTCAAACACCACTACCTCTCCGCCCTCTTCCTCTTAATACCCGTGTTAATTCCTCTGATTTACTCAGTGATGATGAGAAAAATGTCTGCTAAGACTTTCGTGGTTAGAATACACGCCTTAAGCATTAGCAAGCGGTTTCAATAGGCTGTAAGTTACGAACCAAGTTACGGTGGCAAAAAATGCTATGCAAAATAAGCGAATAAATCACTGACACAATGTTAAACAAGTATCAATAATATTCACTGTAACGATTAGAGTAAATGATGAATTTAGTATAATTTTTTTATTTATTTTCTTTGTAAATAAACCTCGTCACTTGACTTGAAATGGTTACTCTCTGCTGTCTCAGACGACGACATCTCTGTCCTGTGTCCGTAACTTCAGTGTGTTGTTCGCCTGTGTGTCGTGGATTGCAATTATCAACACCACCGATAATAGCAGCTATCATTTAGGGAACCCTTTTGTCCTGTGACGGCAACCGTAGCTTCGCTAATGGGAGGGAGAGGGGGGGGGGTACATCGCCAATAGTGGCCTCTGAAACTTACACACAGAACCTTTAAGGGGATTGTTTCAATACATTTTATATCAAATTATAAAATCAATCGACAAAATGAATCACTGTGTTATGCTAGTACAAAACAAATATTTGTAAAAATACATGTTTGTTCAATTCTATTTAGGTGAATACAATGTTGATAACTATGATTATGGTCATAGTATCATGGTCCTGAACTTTTATTGAAGCATATTTAGCTTAAAATGCCACAATTTTTTAATAATAATTTATATTTAAAAGCCAACCTGTGGGTTAGTATTACCTGAGTCTGCCAGTAAACCTGACATTGACGTCCCTCAAGTTTGCTGTGGAGCTGGTCATGCTCACTGATGGGCGACCACGGTTATCATTGTTTACTGCAATGTTGACGCTAATGGTCACACCACTCACAGTCAGATCAAATGATCCACTGGCTTTTCTGGGAGGAAATTTTTGTTACATCACATTAATCTTTATGTTGGTATTGACATTCTAAATGTGTTTTTATTTGATTTAATAATAGGAGTCTCTGTACTTACATGAACCAAAGGTATTTGGCTCTCCAGTTCCCCTGGGCTTTGATGTTCGCATTATCGATTGAAAGCCTAACTCCAGTGCCAGAAACTAACCCCACTGTTGATGTTGGTAGTTGCAGGTTTACAATCCGAATCCTGTCCAAAAGTTTTATATTTCAGGGTAAATTATATTCTTCTCACAGTTGTAAGAATATGAAAAGATCATAAAGATGTCATAATATTATGCAGAGTATTTGTTTTAGAAAAGGTTCATTAAGTCTGACAAGTAGAAGAATCCTGTAGGATAAGAAAGTAACTCACCCTGTGACACTATACTCCACTTTACCAATAAAAATCCTTCCTTTGCCACTCTGGTCTGGTATACTGATGGTCCTGAGCTTTTGCTGCAGAGTGGCAACTCCAAGCTGCCGACCTACAGTAAGGTCAAAACACTGAGTGCCTTAGATAGATATGCTTTACATGACCAGATTGAGAACATGTTTGATTCACTTCTATGTTGGATTAACTCAAACATAAAACTAAACTAAAACATACAAGCAGTTGTTTTGCCCACTCTTACCATAATCAAGCCCTTTCTGAGTTAGTTTGACTTTAACTCCAGGATTGGTAGCTGTAGAGACTGGCACTAGGGCCAACAAAGCCAAAACACACCAAACAAGTATCATTTCCCAGTTAGCCTAGAAGAGATGCAGAATTAAGACATATCAAGAAACAGCCCCTCGTGAACCAATGCATCTCTCTTCTACATGTTAAAGATCATGTTTAAAGCTGAAACAATCTAAACTCTAATGATAATATTAAAGTTTAACAATAGTAATACATTTAAATATAAATGCACAGTATATTTACCTAAATTGATGCACTATAGTATCTGGTTCTCCTCTTCTTCTTTTCGTCAATGAATTGCCAGGTCTGTGGTTGATAAATGTACTGAGAGAAGCTAAAGGATTGAACGCTTAAATACATCCTGGACATCCTGGTTTATTTGGGAAAGTACCAGTTTACCCGGAACTTTCTCCGTTTCATCAGGTGTGACCTTGTCTCCAAGCAATAAATGAAAACATGGAAATATTTCCTGGTTTTAGAAGTCCGGCTTTGACTTCAGGAATGATTGACTTTGACAAATACTGTAGACAGCCGTATATCTATGTTCAGATTCAACTTACAAAGTCATAAAAACATTTTAATTTGCATGTGTCTCTTTGTGGGGTTTAAATACCTTACAGAAGTTATTGTTCTATGTATTTTATACTGCCATGTTGGTCGGCACTGCACCAAAGTTTTTCCACATATTGTTGCACACTGTAAAAAAAATCTGTAATTTTTACGGAAAAACACCGGCAGCTGTGGTTGCCAGTAAAATTCCGTAAAAAATACAGGAAAAGAATGTAAACAGCTTTACAGTTTAAGACTTCAGAGCACAAACTTCAAGCTGTGTATGAACTTAATACATTTGAGTTTTTTATATTAACAGCATTTCTTTATATAAAATGAAAACTTGGTCCTAATGCATAAAAGTGAAAACATTACATTTACTTAATTTATTACTTTGTTATTCTTTATTAAAACATCACAGTCACTTTTAAACAAAGCAACATGCAGCATGACATCAGCATCTCATTGCCTGACCTTGACTTAAACAGAGACTCCCCTCTTCAGCATAGTGGTGACCCACAAAACATTAAATATCAGAAAAAAGAGAGAAATACAAATTCTGTAGTTTTTATGGAAAAATACCGGCAGCTGTGGTTGCCAGCAAACTACCGTAAAATTACGGGAAGATCCTGTTTTTATTCATCCAATCAATTCACAGTGGAAAACATGAGCCACACCCACTATTCATCTTGGAAATATGTCAGAATACTGAAGACAATCATCACTTCTGCTTCACAGGGACTGCAGCATAGGACACACTTTGACATGCAGGCCACTGGATGCTGACTACTGAAGGTTAGGTTGTGTGTGACGGTGCTCAGCACAGCTTCATGTCTGGCCTTACAACTCTGTTCATTGCATGTTACATATGCAATCTTGAGTACCAGGATGGGGCAGCGTGTATCTTGGAGTTCACTGAAAGGTATTAGTTGAACAACTTCCTTACCTGCATTTTATATAATCTGTTAAGACCTTTAAAACAATATTTCTCAATGAGAGATGGATTTTTTTTATGTCAAATTATTTAGAAGTCGCCCCTAATTCAATGATGAATTATCAGTGTAAGCGATGAAAAGTAAGAAGGACACACGAACACACACACACACACACACACAGATCTCATCATTGAATTACATCATTTTATTATTCTCTGTCTCTGACTGTATATGTTGTCCTCTGTTTTTCTCTGACTATAAATTGAATATCTAACATTATTGTCCTAGTGGAGTAGGCGGGTTGAGACCGTGAATCGAGGACGGTGAGTGAGTGTTAATGAGCTACAGCTCTGCGCGCACCGGTCTCAAATCACGGAGGAGATCGGGAGCATAAGAGACAGAGTGACCAGACCGTCGAAGAGAGAGGACCGCGCCCGGATATTTTGAAGTCTTGTCATTTTACAACAGTGTTTTGTTGTGTTATGTTTTATCCGCCGGCAGTCGACCCTGAGGGGCTGCCGGCTGCCTTTTTTTTTTATTATTTATTTAAATGTTTGCCGGTTCCCATCTCCTTCCTTCCTTTTTATTGAACATTATTACAGCTCCCTTCGTCTTTGACATGCCGTCTCGCATGCTTAGATCTTTATTACAGTAAATACATAAAGTGACTGTTCACATTCATTAATATGAATGATGTCATCTGCTGTTTCAGGTGTGAGTGAAGCACAAGATGTGTTCATCAGTTCTGGTGAAAGTGTGTCTCTGTCCTGTAATGATGCTCTTCATCAATGCTCCTCAACTACATGGATCTACAGTTATTATTCAACATCATCTGCAGTAGAAGTGTTTACTGGAGGAATAAAGAAGAATAACACAGAGAGATCTGAGAGACTGAATCTGACATCTGACTGCTCTCTCAACATCTATAAAACAACACAACATGATGGTGGACTTTACACCTGCAGACAATATGTGAATGGACGTCAACATGGACCTTATTCAGATGTTTATCTACATGTTCTTCATGGTCAGTGTTTCTCTTCATTTATATGAACATGTTTAACTTCAGATCACAGTTCTCTTTATCTCTTGTGTTTTCACTGAAACTCATGAGTACTGAGAGGGGGTTGTGTGATTTGTGTTTCAGTGTCTTCATCATCATCATCATCATCATCATCATCATCATCATCATCACAGACTGAGATAAGAGCAAACACATCTGTCACTCTCTCCTGTCAGCTGTTTACATATTACTGTTATTATGTGTTCAGTGATGATGGATTGCAGCTGGTGTGGATGAATCAGACTGATGTTGATCTACAGACAGACTCCAGATATCAGATTAGATCAGATGAACTCTGTCTCATCTCTCTGACTACAACACTCGTGAATGAAGACGACAACACAGAGTTGAGATGTGTGCTCAAACACAAGAATGACATCAAGACCTCAGTCACATATACTGTCAGATTTACAGGTAAGACATCACTCTGACAGGAGTGTCCTGAACTCAAAGTGACTTCAGTCATTAAACTCTGTACTGATGATGAAGAAATGACATAAACATGAAATATGATTGTGATGTTCTACAGTATGATGTCTCTGAACATTCATCATCTTCTACAGATTCAAACAAGATTCTACTGACCACCACAAACCCTGAGAGATTCTCAACTCTAAACACACCAGTCTCACCGTCTGCCTGTGTTTCCACATTATGACTCGTCTTAACTTAACTATGTTTTTTACAGCATCAACTACAACATCAATAATAATAAGAGGTATGAAGTGTTGATTGTGATCCACATGTCCTGTTACATAAGTACATGAGTGAAACTCTCACTGAACTCATCTTGTGTTTGTTTCTCATGTGTAGTGTTTGAGAGTTTGATGGATTTAATGGTGTTCTTGTGTCTTCTAGTGATTCTAGTGATTGTTGAGGTGTCAGTGTTTGCTGCTCCTACTGTCATTCTTCTTCAGATCATCTGTGCAGGAAGAGCGCGTGAGTTTTCATCATCATCATCATCATTCACATTCACCTGAAACAATCCAGAAAACAAACAGCAGAACTTCATCACTTTTATTGACTTTTATCTTCTCAGAAAACAGAAGAAGGACTCAGAACGCTCATCCAGAAGACACAGTGATGTCAGCAGTTTGGGAATAAAATCCTCTTTATGAGTAAATTACAGCGAGCTTCATTTGATCAGATTTTACACATATGTGTGTAATGCTATTAAACAATTCTTCTGTTCACGCCTGTATTAAACTGATAGTTCAGCCCAAAATGAAACAGCTGTCATCATTAACTCAAATTGGTCTAAACCTATATTTTTTTCCTTTGTACACAAAAGAAGATATTTTGAAGAATGTGGGAAAGTAAACAGTTCTGGGTCACCATTGACTATAGTAATCTTTTGTTTGATTACAAACATTCTTCTAAATTCTTTCTTTGTGTTCAGCAGAACAAAGTATTTAACACAGAATTGAAACATCTTGAGGGTGAGTAAATGATGACAAAATTTTCATTTTTTCATGAACTATTACTTTAAATATGCCAACAGAGTCTGACGGTTTGTGTAACTGCATATGTGTTATTGCATTTGTGTAACGTCGTAAATTGTGTGTTGGTTTTTTTTATGCTAATTCTGGCTTAAACATGTTTTGATTTTGCATAATTGATGAATAAAATTTCTGATATTGAACTCTGTCACGGACTCAGATGCTCTGTTAGCCACGCCCCCAGCACCAGACCTCACCGCACACTTCAACATACTATGATGACACACAAACTGTTCTTTATTCACTCATTTCCAGACTCAATACCTGTGTCCCAATTCAAAGGCTGTGACCTTATATTGTAAGCAGATATTTTGTGAGTGTTTTGCCACTCAAGGGGGCGTGTTCTGGCATGGTCACATGGGAAGTGACGTCACTTTTATACCCTCTATTGCAGTGGTTCTCAAACTTTTCAGATCAAGTTCCACCTTTAATAAAATTAGTTTTAAGGACCACCTCATGACCGCCATAGAAAATCACATGAAGAGATGAATTGTTATTAATATTTACCAGATGTCATCAAACTAAATCAAGTTTTTCCATGTTTCAGTTAGCCACCACTAATAGCGACACAAATACTTTTCAGTAGTGCACAGTAAACACGCCTCTGTAAACTCTTATGGGGATTTATTAACTTTGTGGGGACTTCCAGAAAGCCTACAGACTTATACTAAAGACAAACAATACTTAACACAGAAGATAATTAAATACACGTATACTTTAAGAGAACAGATGTATATAAACAAAAGAGAATTAGACTTTACTGCAGCGGCTTTTGTCAATGTTGCGTTTCCAAAATACATCTCAACTCACGCCTCATTGATTTAACTTCGAGTAGATGCAGACGCACGTTGAATGAGCACTTTACAGCAATAACAACAGCTTTAAACAGCGGTTCAAGTGAAGAAATACATAAGAAACTTCATTTACATGCAGCTCATCAGAAGAGAGAGAGAGAGAGAGAGACTCACAAGAGTCTGTCTGCTCCCGCTCTGTGTTTGATCTGCCCGTCACATCCACCAATGATAAATAAACAACAATAATTCATACAACTATTTATAATTGCACATAGGCTGAGATGTAAACCATATTTATCAATCATGGAGGCATATTATACATTTGAAATTGTATTGTAGTTTTTCATTTTCTGTTGTTTCACATCATGTACCACAGGGGTCTCTTCAATTATCAGTTGTACGTGAACTAGGGCTGGACGGTATACTGAGTTGGAGGGATATATCAATATGTTTACCCAACGCGATGCGGGATTAGCCTATATCGTTCATGTCGATATGATTTGATGCCGTGCACACGCTCGCTCTACGCGAACCAGATTGCGCCCGCTTGCCTGCTCCAGCACACAAGGCAGCATGAGACGTGGAGGAACACACGCCGCCGGTCAACACTAAAGAAAACTTTCTGGTTAGTAAAAAAAAAAAATGGTATAGGCTATAATCATGTAGATGTTAAAATATGGGACATAATTTAAACCAAATGAATATATTTATTTAGTTATTTATTCCTGTAATAGAATTTGCAAGCATGAATTTGCACCAAATTACTACTGGAAAATAGTAACAATAACAGATTAACAGAACAGCAAACTGATATATAACAAAACAATCTTAGTACTACTTCTCCAGCTTTAAAAATAACAAAGTGCACAAAAGTATTACTGAAGAACAAAGCTTTTAAAACTGCTTTCCCGTTTTTTTTCAGTGTTATGTTTAGACACAATAAAACAAATGAACATTTTTCCCTTTCATTACACTTTTAAGTGAATTCATAAACAGAGTGCACACAATACAGACAAAGTAAATAAAGAGTGTAAATAATAAAGTACTTTTAATATTTGTCACTTTACCCCCAAAGGCCCACTGTCATACATCAAAGTTCACAGTGTTTCATATTTCAGTATCGATCCGCCCACCCCTAATTCTAAACTGTACTACAGTTAAAGATTTTATTGAGACAGGGGTGTCTGCAGGTCGGAGAACTGGGTGTAACGAAAGGTCTTTTCAATTGGACATCCATCCATCCATCCATGGAAGGTGTTCCGGGCATGTCCCACCGGGAGAAGACCCCGGGGAAGACCTAGGACACGCTGGAGGGACTATGTCTCCCGGCTGGCCTGGGAACGCCTCGGTGTCCCCCCGGAAGAGCTGGAGGAAGTTTCCAGGGAGAGGGAAGTTTGGGCATCCCTGCTTAGACTGCTGCCCCCGCGACCCGGCCCCGGATAAGCGGTAGAAAATGGATGGATGGATGGATGGAGATTCTAGAGCCTATTTTAAAAGTGGCCCCAGCGCAAATCTAATGTGTGAGTTCTCTGTGATCACTTGGCTGTTAGCGCCTCCAAGAACATATCGATGGCTTCTGCCTTTAATATCACTTCAGTGGAAATAGGATTATTAGTCTACTTTTGCTTACATTTCATAATGGGCAATCGTTGGTCTGATGAATGTTTCGAGATTTATCATTTTGACTGAGGTCAGTCAGAGTTTCATAACTATACACAGTCTGGCTGTATGTGTTTATTAGTCTATGAGCAGTGACTGTGTACGGCAGGGGTCTTCAACTACTTTTCTTTGAGAGCCAGATTCCAAAAATCATAAACAGGATGCTGGCCAGTTTCCATATCATTATTTCTTGTTATTTTGTATTTCTGTTATTCATTGCATTTGTTCCTTTTATACTGGTTTTGTTGCTTTTACTTACAGGTCATATATTAAAGTATGCACACAAATATTGCATCCAGTTTATATCTATTAATGATATTTAATTAAAAGTGTCTTTATAATTGTATTTTATATTCCCTAAAACTCTGAATGAATCACCCCCTCTCCCCCGATACATCAAAGATATGCGTGATATTGCTTTTTTTTCCAAGAAGATATTTATGAAGATATTGAATTAATGAAAGTTAATGAAAATAAAAATGCTCATAAATTCAGCACAAAAGTTATCTCTGCCCCTTGATGTTAAACTGGCATCTAATAAAGTGAATCAATCAGTCTGTGCAAGTAACTTAACACTATTATCACATCTTCGGGTGAATGCCAATCGCATTCATGTGCCCCACACATTTATAAGTGCAGATCCTTTGAAGTGTAAGTTCTGGAGGGTGATGAAAATCTGTTTTCATAAACAAAGCTGTTCAAATCATACATAATGAATGCAGTAATAAAAACAACATCGTTTGTTTCCTTATCTGAGACAACATTTCACGTGGTGTAGTACTCTTCCTGCAGTTACTTTCAAGGGCACAAGTTGTTTTGGAATGCGACCTATCTCCTGTGGCTGTGGATTCCCGATTATAACATTGCAAATAACATTAAGTTTCTTGGACAGACCGAATAAAATCGCTTTATAAGACATAAATCAAGCCACTGTAATTACTTTCAAATTGAATATTGCAGCATTTTGGATTTAAAGTCGTGGCGTCTCAGGACGTGCATTTCTTAAAGCACATAATTCTCTCCAGTTATGTGAAATGTTAAGGTGGGCTTGGTAAAGATGATTAATGGGCCATCTGTTTACCAGCCCTGGTGTACGGTTAGAGAAGGTACGAAGCATCTTAGTTCAGAGCTAGTTATTCTTTTTTTAACCTCACTCAATAGAGAAACTCTTTCCTCCTCCAGACTCTCTGTGGTTTCACTGCTTGGATGGTTTGAACAGAAATGAATGTCTGCCTTTCTGGCCTTTTTTATGTTTGCAGCTGGTTTCCCCTGACCTTTCTGTTTGTTCTTAAGTGAGTTGACAGTGACTTCTGAGTGTCCAGCTCGGCCAAGTTTTGTGCGGAAGTTCTTAATTTTTATCTTAATTTAGTGCTTCCATCCACAACACCCAGTCTGAGTTCCTTTCTCATGCAAACATGGATGGTTTGAATCAAGGCCTCAGAAACTTTGTACTTAATTATTTCTTCTGCGAGGCCTTTCGGGGTAAGAGAAAGGAGAGTTCCATTCACAAGAAATTGATCATTTCCCTTCTGAAGCACCTCATGAATGCTTATTCTTATTTAATAAGCCGGGCATCCAATCCCCTTGTTAAGCTTGACGTCACGCACCTTCATGGACGTGTACCGTTTCTGGTTCAACCGCTATCAGATGCCATAGAAAAGTAAAATAAAATAATGTAAAACCCCGATCCCATTATCTCCGTAATGAAATCACAAATGGCCACACATGAGATTCACTGAGATTTCCATATTACTTATTGTTATAATTATTATAATAATTACAATAAAGGCAAAGAAGGTCTCTGCAACATTTATATGTTTACAGCATTTAGACTCATCGTTTAAAGACATAATTGTTAAAGACGAATGTGTTGTCATTCCAGTTTTGTTATGAACTCAGTTAGAACCGATAAAGAGGACATTTAGAGAAACGATTGTGCGAGAGTGTAATGGGTGTATGACTAAAGGGAAATATATTTAGCTATTTATTTACAATGTGTTCTGCAGTTATCCTATCTGATGCTGCCCTATATTCTATGCATTCAGATCATCTCCTCCTCATGCGCTCATAGTGTGATATGAGACAATGCTGATTAAATATTCAGATTGAATTTTTATTGAAGATTTGAGTTGGATTTTACAAGAGGTGCATGAAACAAATATCACTCAATACAAGCGTAAATAACTCTGGTGATATTGAGGATATTTAAGCTAAAATAAAATGTGTATGAGACATTAATGCTTATGATCATTTTTATCACATTTACTTTCTGCATTCTACCTTGCATTCTACGCCAGCTAAAGTACTTAAACAGTTGTTCTAAGGTCAGTTCGTGGGAGAAGCAGTTTTGTTGCAGCTAAGAATCAACTGGTACTCGTAAGTGTAATCGATCATTAGTGTTTTATTGAGTCTAACGCAGTTTCGTTTCCGTAAGTGTAATCGATCATTAGTGTTTTATTGAGTCTAACGCAGTTTCGTTTTCGTAAGTGTAATCGATCATTAGTGTTTTATTGTGTCTAACGCAGTTTCGTTTCCTTTGTTTGCGTCCGCTGAGTTACGCGCTGTTAGTTTGCATTTGATTACGTGTTAATATTGGGAGATTTGGAAGGCGTGTCCTGCTGAATTCAATTGCGCGATTGAATAGGGTATTTAAATGGGATTGACCACCGCGTGCTGCGGTCGCGTGCAGCCCTCATCGCGTGAAGACCGAGGAGAGTAAAGACCATCGACTCTACCTGTGCGAGGAAAGTAAAGACCATCGACTCTACCTGTGCGAGGAGAGTAAAGACCATCGACTCTACCTGTGCGAGGAGAGTAAAGACCATCGACTCTACCTGTGCGAGGAGAGTAAAGACCATCGACTCTACCTGTGCGAGGAGAGTAAAGACCATCGACTCTACCTGTGCGACTCCACCGAGCAACGACACAGACAAGGCACTTGAGTATTACTGTTTCGCACTTATATTATATTATCTATTATCTTTATTCGTTTCTCTTTATTTGTCTTGTACATTCCTTCATTTTTCACTATGTGTTTTCAAATCCACACTTTCATTACATCTCGTAAACCAATGGTAACTCGCAGAAGGCCACGCATGGCTAATGCTAACAACCTGCGTACTCTTTCTGCATCCAACACTACCTCTGTTACCTTTCCTATTGGTTTATGGAATTGCCAATCCGCTGTAAACAAGGCAGATTTCATCACAGCTATTGCAAAACATTCTGGTCTTTCACTTTTAGCACTTACTGAAACCTGGATCAAACCCGAGGACACTGCCACACCGGCTGCACTCTCCAATAATTACACTTTCTCCCACAGCCCACGCATATCAGGGAGGGGCGGAGGAACCGGTCTACTTATTCCTAACGACTGGAAATTTAAACGGCTTGCATCCTCATGCAACAACACCGCCTTTGAGTTTCATGCTGTCACTGTCATCTACCCTGTTAAAACGCATGTTGTAGTTATATATCGTCCCCCAGGGCACCTTGGACTCTTCTTAGAGGAATTGGACACACTTCTGTCATCATTCCCCGAGGATGGTACTCCTCTGGTGGTACTTGGAGACTTCAACATCCACCTGGAAAAACCACAGGCTGCTGACTTCAACAACCTGACTGAGTCGTTTGACCTCAAGCGAGTCCCCACTTCAGCAACCCATAAATCTGGTAATCAACTTGATCTCATCTACACACGCTATTGCTTAACCCATCACTCCCAGGTCACCCCACTCCACACGTCATCACATTCCCCCGCAACCTACGATCTCTCTCTCCCTCCCGCTTATCCTCTGCAGTCTCTGCTACTCTCCCACCCCCTGAACAGTTCTCTCTCCTTGATGCTAACACCGCCACCCACACCCTTTGCTCTACACTAACCTCCTGCTTAGACATCTTATGCCCTCTTAGATCTAGGCCATCTCGTGCATCTCCTTCTGCCCCCTGGTTATCCGATGTTCTCCGTGAGCATCGCGCCTCTCTCAGGTCTGCTGAGAGAAAGTGGCGCAAATCAAAAGAACCCACTGACCTCTCTCTCTACCAGTCTATTCTCTCTTCCTTTTCTGCGGATGTCTCCTCTGCGAAAACCCAATACTACCACACTAAAATCAACAACTCTCCTGACCCTCGTACTCTCTTTAAAACCTTTTCTGCTCTCCTTTGCCCGCCCACCCCCCCACCTCCATCAGACTTAACAGCTGACGACTTTGCATCGTTCTTTGTAAAGAAAACGAGCACCATCAGCAATCAATTCTCTGCGCCACCATCTCTTGATCACAGTCAATCCCCTGACACATGCTTGTTCCCCTCGTTCTCTCTCCTATCTGAAGAGGAAGTTTCCAAGGTAATTTCTTCTAACCATCCGACTACATGCCCCCTAGATCCCATCCCCACACATCTCCTCCAGGCCATCTCTCCATCGGTTGTTCCCTCTCTGACTCACATTATCAACTCGTCTCTCACCACTGGCACATTTCCTACACTCTTCAAAGAGGCCCGTATTACCCCACTACTAAAGAAGCCTACACTTAATCCTTCACTGTTAGAAAACTACAGACCGGTATCCCTACTCCCCTTCGCTGCTAAAACTCTAGAACGTGTTGTATGTAACCAACTCTCATCCTTCCTCACCCAGAACAACCTCCTGGACAGCAACCAGTCTGGGTTCAAGAACGGTCATTCCACTGAGACTGCGCTGCTCTCTGTTATTGAAGCCCTGAGACTAGAAAGAGCTTCCTCCAACTCATCTGTACTCATCCTACTGGATCTATCTGCCGCCTTCGACACTGTTAACCATCACATCCTCCTGTCCACTCTCAAGGCTATGGGGGTCTCCGGAATGGTGCTACAATGGTTCAGGTCTTACCTCTCAGGTAGGTCATTTAGTGTATCTTGGAGGGGTGAGGTGTCTGAGTCCCAACATCTCGACACAGGTGTTCCTCAGGGCTCAGTGCTTGGTCCGTTGCTATTCTCGGTATACATGACATCCCTTGGCTCTGTCATTAGGAAACATGGCTTTTCCTATAACTGCTATGCGGATGATACACAACTCTACCTGTCTTTTCGCCCTGACGATCCGACTGTCTCTGCACGCATCTCAGCTTGCCTAGCCGACATCTCACTCTGGATGAACGGCCATCACCTGCAGCTGAACCTTTCGAAAACAGAACTGCTTGTAATCCCGGCTGACATAAAGACTTCTCACAACCTTTCCATTCAACTGGGCTCCTCAACCATCACACCTTCCAGAAAGGCAAGAAACCTGGGAGTGGTGATCGATGATCAGCTCAACTTCACAGATCAAGTTGCCAGCACCGCCCGGTCCTGTAGATTCATCCTCTACAATATCAGGAAAATTAGACCCTTCCTATCAGAGCATGCTACGCAAGTCCTAGTACAGGCTCTGGTCCTGTCCAGACTGGACTACTGCAATGCACTACTGGGAGGACTTCCAGCTTGCACAACCAAACCTCTACAGATGATCCAGAATGCTGCGGCAAGAGTTATCTTTAATGAACCGAAGAGGGCACACGTCACTCCTCTACTCATTAAGCTACATTGGCTCCCTATAGTCGCTCGCATTAAATTCAAGACTCTGCTCCTGGCCTACAAGACCACCACTGGTTTGGCACCACCTTATCTTCACTCGCTAATGCAGACATATGTACCCGCCAGATCCCTACGCTCTGCAAACGAACGGCGTCTTGTGGTGCCATCCCATAAAGGTAAAAAATCACTCTTGCGCACCTTCTCCGGGTCTGTTCCACCTATGTGGAATGATCTGCCTGCTGCTACAAGATCTGCAGACTCTGTAGCCATCTTTAAGAAACGCCTGAAAACACATCTCTTCCGCCAACATCTGACTGATCTGTTCTGAATCAACTTTCTTCTCTACTCTTTTCTTCTCTACTACAAAAAAAAAAAATGTATGAATGAATGATTCTGTATACTGTTAGGCTATATGAACCTTCTTTTTGATTGCACTTATTCTTTTGTTGTACTTATGCTGCCCTAATTGCTTCCGTTACCTACCCCACTTGTAAGTCGCTTTGGATAAAAGCGTCTGCTAAATGACTAAATGTAAATGTAAAATGTAAGTTCACTAACTCACCATCGGTGTCGCCAAACTGCTCCAAAATGTCCGTACACATGGGTCAGAGTTTGCGTGCAGGTGCCCAAAACTTTTCCACCAAGTTTCTTTTTACAAATCTCATCTTTTGTCTGGGAAGTGGCGTACGCTTCTTTCAGGCCATGTTTTGTGTGTACGAAACGGTTACAGATGAGGCCCTGGTTCTTGCTTTGAGGAGCTGGTAGATGCATTAAATTGAGGATGTTACAGAGCTGGTTGTCTCACAAGGCAAGTATACCACTTTCAAAGTACTGTGATCTTGAATGTCTGAAATTGATCAGAGAATCTTTGAATTGAAGCCTAGATGGCTTTGTTACTCTAAAGAAAGTCTTACTTTCAAGAGCCAATTGATCCACAGATGCCGGCATTCAAGATGAAATGGTCAGATTTCTGGCATCATCTTCACATCTAAAAAGTGCTCCTAAGCTGACTTGTCCTGCCATCCCACTTTATAAATGAATGAATTAATGAAACATGAATAAACACAAATTTCAAATGGTAAAGTTACTCATTATTTCCATTGAAAGCAAAACAAATCCTTTGATGGTGATGTGTCCCTTCAGGGTAACTAAACGTCTGGAAACAACTGTGTAGGCCACACGTGGAAAGAAATCTACCAGTTCCTCAAGCTGAACCAGGGCAACATCTTTACCTGGTGAAGAAGTCAACTCAAAGGCTCAGAAATGAGGAAGTGTTCACTTTATCTGGGCTAACCCATGTGGCGCCTACATAGAACCCGCGGACAAAACCAGCTGAGACCCAGAACACAGCCCACATCAAGCTCATCTGTGCCCCATGTGTCTTTGCTGGCTTTTAGCAGATATACTCACAGATATCTATGGAGATACTTTCCAGCAGAGAGACGTTTGAGAGAAAGATTGTCCTAAAATCACCCCTGATGAGGTTGCTTTGATTCGAATAAGTATGGGAGTAACATTGTTTTTTCTGTTTGTTAAAACCAATATATGAAGAGCTCTCTTCCAAAATGCATTAAACGCCAAATTAATAAAAAAAAGAGTTTGTCATGCCATCTTGCTGTGTACTAAACCTATTCACTGCTCCATCAATTTTTCATGCCAAATCGCTATATTTCCTTGTTAAATATTATTTAACGCATTATTTATTTTATTTGACTATCTAGTTTGTTACTATTTATCTTATTTGTCTGCTATTTATTTCATACATTTGCATTTATTTGATTTAAAATAAACCAAATTTTTTTTGAAAAATAGATGGATTTGTAGCGTTTTGAAAAAAATATGAATAAATTTAGAATTAATAATATTGTTGTTTCATTTAACAATCATTGTTTAACATGTTCAGACTGAGCAAACAGACCATTTTAACAGGATAAATTGAATATTAACAAAATGTATGGGTCTAGGTAAAAAAAGTCATTTTTAAATGGATTTATGGATTTATGGCGTTTTGGAAAAGAGCTCTTCATATGTTGTTGTTTTTGCTGTAATATTATCAATGTGATGAAGCAGTTTTGAAACCGCTTTAATATTGTACTCATCCAGATACCGGAGAGAGAGAGCGAGAGCATAAAGTAAAGTAAACGTACTTTTAATCAGCGGGTCACATATGCGCTCTGAACCGTAGAGTTTGAATCCGTATGGATCATGTTCGATCTGTTTCACCACTGGACCGCAGCGGAGAGGAAGAGGAAACATGAGCTGTTGAGTTGTTTGTCCGTTTAGAGCTGCTATACACAACATGGCGGCGAATTCAATGTATATAGGGCCGCTCTGTATGTAGAGATAAACAGCTTATTCTATTAGAAATATAACATTGCGTAAGGTCTTTACACTCCTCTGAAGAAATTGTTTTCTATAAAATATTAATTTTCGGTCGATAGATCCTCCTAAAAACCCAGTATTGTTCCTTTAACTGTGTTCAATTTTAAATACTGTTTAAGACATAAACACACATCTAAAGTTTAGTTTGTATTAGTTTTTTATATTTCCGTTTTCAAGAAAATGGTTTTATTTTTTCTTACAAACATGTCACGGGCCATCAACTTCAAGGTGTCACAAAGATTTTAAATATTGGATGAGGACAAAAATAACTCAACCATCAAAACCCCAGAAGAATAATAATAGACAAAAAACGAAGGAATTTTAATCGAGTTTCAGTAACTTCAAACCAACCTTCCACAAAGTGAAACACAAAAGAAAACAATGATTCATAAATGACAAACCTATCAACAAGTAATATCTACGAACACCATGAAAGATGGACCACCAGAGGAATTAATTCTGTAGTAGTCATGTGCGGTATAATAACAGCAAATAATAAATAAATAAAAAACGACTAAACCATTCACTCAAAACAACAATTTGATACCCGTAACTACAAAAGTAAATGTCCACACTCACAAAGAAATAAACAAATTTGTGTTAAAGCCTCCACAGAGACGGACTCTTACGTTGAAATCGTTGCTATGGTAACAGTTCGGCTCTATCCGGTAGTCAGTGTTGCTGTAGCGGCTCAATTCTTCTCCGGCAGTCGTCTGGGGCAGACGTTTATAGTTCATATGTAAGTTTATATTTTGATTATCCGATGGTTTTGCACAAGTGTATCCTCAAGGTATGAGTCATTGAAGAATAAGTAAGTTAATTTGTTATTATGTCTTCTTGGTGATGTTTTATTATTTACTTTCGGTTTCGCATGGACATGTGCTGATCGGTTTATATATATTTTCACGGTCTGAATATAATTGAACCTGTTGTTAATTCAGTTCATTATACAGATGTTAAGAGTAAATAATATTGATATACAGATAAATACGGTAATGGTTGCGTTCTGTTATATTCTGTTCATTATGTATTCCATCATGTTATTTATGATAAATGTGAAACTATAGCTTCGGTGCATTTAACTGTAAGATACTGTTACTCAGATAATCTTTTGATAACTCTTGATAATAGAAGTATAATTTATAACAACTGCACTGATTTAAATGTAAATGTAAATGTGGACACATTATTAACACCCAGTTAGTTTATTCATTGTTTATTGTACTTTTATTTCTAGTCTAAACAGAGACCTCTGCCTGTGAGGATACAGTTTGATGGTGGATGGTTGATACCTCTGACATTCATCTGACTTCAATACACCACATACAACAAACAAATCTGTCACTTCATTAGTTCAACCCATTACACCTGCATCCACAGTATGGTTTGAAGGTTCAAATTGGCTTTGCTTGTTCAATCTCAACAGTCTCACAGCTTTGATTTCTTACTCAAATATAAGCATTTGCTTCAATGCACAAGCTCTTTTGATTGGGAGATACTGAGACTAGTTTGTGTTTGTAATGAGTTTGGAGTGAGACTTAAGCCTGGATTTCACTGGGACACATGTGTCTGTGTTCATCTGTTTCTGTGTATTAAGATGCATGTAAACAGGTGTACCCTTCAAACAACCTTGTGCTGGCACATTATGAGCCCCCAGCAAGCTCTCAGCACAGGGACCCCGAGAATTAGCTCCCTGGCCAGATGTTGACCCCCTAGCGCTGTGGCCATACATGGGCAACCCTCACCTCATCCCACAATGTTGATAACTAGAAATTGGTTTCACTTTTGCACTCGCTATTAATGTTGACATTTCATCAATCCATCATTACTGTGATCAGTGTTTGCTTCAGTTGAGCTCTTGACTATTGACTGTGAATTCAAACTCATCAAACTAATTCAGATAAACAGATCAATTGCAATGCACGCTTGAAGTCATAAGTGAGTTTTGTCCTATGATGTTACCCAGCATGCATTGCAGCATGAAGCTTTCTTTTGTTGATTGTCAACATTGTTGAGATTCATACACAGATTATTCATGTCCAGCTGATTCAGAAATGTAACATTTTGTTTTAATGATTTCCAAAATAAAACAATCTTTTAGTTTGTGTTAATGAAAAGTGGTAGATGTTGTCCAAATATGAGTTGTTCCAATGTAGTGTTGCATTACTTTACTCAGATGTTGTTATTTTTAGATAGGAATTTTAAAAGTTATCTTAATTGAGACTCTACTGAAGTCTCTTGAGGAGAATCAAGTAAATTGTGGAGTGCAATAAATGAGGAGACAAGAGACGCAGATGCGTTGAGTCAGCTTTACTCTCCACTCCACTTAATATATCTCACACTGAACAGGTGTGAGGTCAAAAACGGCCACACACATCTAAAACCTGAACACAACAAAACTAACTCCTCCCTCCCTTAAAGGTACAGTGTCTTGGTTAATGTCTCTTTCAGTATTTCTTGTGGTTCGCCACAAAATGACGCTTTTTATGATCACACTGTCGCAAGATTTTATAATCCCTAAACAATTTCTCCCAGGAAATAATCTCACATCTTTACAGACACAGAAGCAAGTGATGAGACTTTACTTTACAATTATTTTTAAATGCTGTTTATAATAAACTCATAGCAAGTGTGTAGTCCGCCTAAAGATCTTTTGCACAGTATTTTGCATTCTCCATAGCATTTAGCTTCTCTGTTACAAACTAAAGCCGCTGTGTGAGTGAAAAGTGTAAAGGACGAACATGAGTGGGTAAATATTTAAAGTTCGAAACACCAATCATATTAATTAAATATGAATCTTATGTAATGAAAACGACTTGACTCTTTGGGAAAATACACGGGCAGTCAACGGAGGCTCGCAGAGCAGAATGTATAAATCCCGCTTTACTCACTTCAATTCGCTTCATTACAGATGCAAACTCACGTCATGAGAGGGGCTTCTGACAGTTGCGAAATGGCTGACATGGATTTTGTTGAGAGGGTAACTGTGCTTTATGTCATTTGGAAGGCATGAAAAACAGCGTAAACTCGTTAGGCACTGTGTCTGGGTCAATCGGGTCCTTTGAAGGCGCACCCATCTTGGTGAGTCCTCCATTATTGTTTGGGATTTCTGCCTCTGCTCGCTACATCGTAATCACGTCACTACTAGTGCAAGCTCCTGATTATGTAGCGTGGCGCGAATATTCACCAAAGTTCAGATTTTTCAACTCAAGCGTCAAATGCCCGAAACGCTCAATTCGCTCCGCCGGATGTCTATCTCGTCTTTGCATTGACTTAACATGTAAATCACTCGCACTTAACACTTCATCGCGTCTGGTGGGAACGCACTATTAGACGCAGGTCTGCTGGGCACACGCTCTTCTGAACTTGAGCGCGCAGGAAGCGAGCACTGTTACATTCCCACAACAGAGAGCTGCCTGCATGAAGCGTTTTAAATATTTTTTGGCTTATTTAATCAACAGATTTACAAAATCCTGACTAAAAATTTTTTAAACAAATATATTGAAATACTAAATGGCATGTAAATCATTAATGTTAATCAAAAATGTTTTGGTAATGACATTACGTGCCTGCAGCGTGCCACTTACGTTACCTGTATGTCATGTTATTATCAATATAGTAGGAATATAGTACATAACTGGACCGTTCTTGGTTATCTTGTAACGTCAGGAGTTCGTGCAGGTGACGTGATGAATTGGTAATTTAATGGCAATGAAATTACATGCCTGGGACGTGTCAGACACTTTGTTGACTGGTAAGTCATGAAATTACCAAAAATTACCAATGACGTAACGTATATTTGTAATCACTTCACTAAGAGACTCCTTAAAAGAGGTAGATCTCCTCACAATAGTATATGGCTTAGGTTTATTAATAAATCATAAAAAGTAATCATACAAACATAACAGCGATAAGTCTTCACCACAAGGTTCAGCCTCATACAACATCTGAGTTCCCCTTTTATACCGCCCCCGTCATACATTTTACATTTTACATTTAGTCATTTAGCAGACGCTTTTATCCAAAGCGACTTACAGTGCACTCATTACAGGGACAATCCCCCTGGAGCAACGTGGAGTAAAGTGTCTTGCTCAAGGACACACTGGTGTTGGATGCTGGGATTGAACCAGCAACCTTCTGATTACCAGTACAGTGGTTTAACCCACTAGACCACCATCTCCAGACATAGGGGTCTTGTGCCAGGATATACATCCCTTATATGGGCACCACACTGTGACACACATCTCCTACCTAAGCATAAACAGATCTCATGAAGCAGCGACACCTTTTGACCACAATGGAGATAAGATCTCAGGTTTATCGCAGTTGACATCTGTTTCCCCCCATAAATGAACATATACATGGCTACACACACACTATGTTCCAAGGAATTCATCACTGACCTTTACACCCTCATTCCTCTGAGCGGAGGTGTCAGGATAATAGTCTGCATCTATCTAAATTTGGCAGAAGCGTAATCATCTTTACGGAGTACAATTTAAATCAACAGACAGCGGAAATTCTTCAGGCGAAACCAATGAATCAACCTCGGCTGTGGTCAACACAACTGCATCTCGTATATGACTGTGACGGACGAAGCAACGACACGTACACAGAAGTACAAGTTACCACCCCGAAGGGTATTTTTTTAGACAATGAGTTGATAATGCCACTGAGTAAGAGTTCATATGCGACGCATGGTTAGTAGGCGTCAGGTCTTGCTTCTCTTTCCTTCTTTCCTGAAGCAATACGAATCTGTCCTTCCGGGTACTTTTACTTCCGGGTTCGCGGTAGTGTTCCTTCACCAGTATTTAGATATCCGATCCTGTAGGACACAAAAGCATACAGAGGCTCAGTGGCATCCCAACCTCATGTAGATGTTTCTCACCTTTGTCTGGCCACCAGCGGCTTTTGTAGCCGCTGGTAATTGGCGTTTTTGTGACGAGCGGCAGCTGGCTCATTGGCTAATCCACTGCCCAAAAAATACAAATACCTGGGCTCAGATATATAAACAGTTGTGTTTTAATGTCATTTGTAACAATGGATACACAGTTCTGCTGGCACAGCACAAGCTCACTTGTGAATGTGTCAAAAATAATTCCAACTACTTAATATTTTCCAGTGCTATAACTTCATAATTAAAGCATAAGTGAAGAATTTTTTTAATGAATAAATGGCATATTTTACTGTTATAATTGTCATGTTACTGGAAAGACAAACACTATATAGTACAATAACATAGTACACCACCTTTTTCCGTAGAACTACACCACTGCAGTGGACATGTTGATATAATCTGTTACAGAGTTGGTCTGTTTATTAATGTGTGTGTCTGCTGCATCATGGGTAATCTGCAGATCTGTGGTTTGGTGAAGTGTGAAGATGACCTCACTATTGTTCTGGTTTTGTGTGTCTGGAGACAGAAGAAGAACGGAGGTGTGATCAGCTTTAATGAAGGCTGGGCGTCTGATCTGCTCGGGCAGGAAAGTCTTGTGTTGAATGAATTTGGAGAAAACCTTCATCATGTTAGTCCTGTTAAAGTCTCTGACAACAAAAGTCATAACTGACCACTGTGTCCTATTATTTTAAGACAACAGAAGTCATTTATAAGTAACATGATTAAACTACAGAATGTGTTCTAGTCTATAATAGTGTCATGACTCAGTCGATGAGAAACGAGGAAATGAGAAACCACAGGAAGAGCTACAAATGTTGTCATGAAGAACTATAAGTAGATGATGAGAAGAGACTCAGTAAGAGAAACACAACATGACTGAGAAGAGTGATATATGTCTGCTGGGACTGATCCTTCTCTCTTCACTATTCACAGGTAAACTATACAACACATTTATTTCATCACATTTCATTTCATTACTCTCACTGACATTCTGACAAACATGTTCAGTTTCATCTCATGTCACATTTATCATAGACTTCATGTGTCATGAACAGTGTTGTGCAAGACATGAAAAAACCTCTAAATATTCCATAACTGAAGAGGTTATGTCACCGGACGTATTACATTCCATCTCAAATTGCACAGCAGTTTAATACAATTTCAGTCCATTCCTCGAATACTTAAACAAACAAAGATTAATGATGATGTCTGGAACATGTGGACAAACTTGTCAATGACAGGCTAGTTGTTTGTCCTCTTATTGCTAGGGCACAAAAGATGGAAGGTCTTGTTTTTTTGGGTTGTTCTCAATGGATCACAAGGATAGGTTCTTAATGCTCCCAGTCTGTCATCTGTCTGAAAATGATGATAATCTGCAGAGATTTATGACAGAGACATTGTAAATGGACAACTTTTAAAAACAGAGAAATACAAAAAGGAATACACACACAACAGTTTTACATTTAAGCTAAGAAATGGATGTTTAGGATAGATTGAATCCATTTTAAATATTCCATATGATAAATAAACAATCCCTTGATCCAGGTTCAGCTTTTACAAACTGCTGGTTTTGTGTCTGAAGGATCCCCTTTAAAAATAAAAAATAAATGGTGCCTGTAACAGTCATGATTGTGAAACCCGTGGTGGTTGTCCGAAGTGGGCGTCGCTTAACAAACCCTTTTCATGCTTCATTGCCCTCCATTTGTGAAAAAGCCACTCTCATGTTTATTCAGGTTTTCTGCTGTTTTTTTGTCTCAACTTTGCCTTGCAGCATCGTATTTTCTCTTTTTTGAACGAACAGATTGACGCTATGGGCTCTTTTGCAGAGTATGTGTGGTCCGCCATTAGCGCACATTTCACTTCTTTCTGCAACAAAGAACCGTTTCTATTTCTAATAAAAAACACGACATGTAAATTTTGTTATTGTTCTTCCTCTTCTTCTGCTAATCCTTCTATGTAGTTGCTTTGCAAGCTGCATCCAAAACACAGCCAAAGAAGAAGAACATAGTCCTGCATCCTTCGTTTTACGAAACGCTCTCAGTTTGTACGTGTAGTGCTACTATAGAAACATGGCTGTGCAATATGATAAATTACATGTAAGGGTGTGCCCGCGGTGTATATACATAAAATGACTCATTGTATGTATTCAGGCTCTTATTCATCTTCCGGCTTTTAAACCACCTAAGCGTGATTCGAAACAGTTGCTTTGACATGTTCAATGAAGAAAGAGAGCTTCTAAACTGTGGGACGCAGCAGAACGCAACGCAAGGTCCAGTCTGGTGTGAACAGTAAAAGGCTAAAGGCTGAGTCTGTGAATCTCTGTCAGACAGCACATCTGTGTTAACTTCTCTTTCGTCCTTTAATGGATAAAACCACACAAGATTACGACAGAAAGCCCGTTTTTGTCTAGCACTTCCTTAAGCACAGACTTCAAAGTGTAAAATAAAATCTTAAATGAATGCGAAGTGTTGTGAAAATGGGAGTGCGGTGACGGTCAGATCTGCGTCCTGAGGCAGCTCTTAAAGGGGCCGCGATCTTAAACCTGCTGCTGTGACTCATGCCACTAATGTTCATCAAATAACAAAACAAAAGAAGATTTATCTTTAATTTAGCATTAAAAACTGTAAATGTTTGAGAACTTCATCCACATTCAAAAGTCTGAGGTCAAGAGTCAATGATAGAGGAACTAGATCACATTATCTTCTGTCAAAACTTCTGATTTATGTGATGTAAAAATAATAAAAAACTATCTGTCATTGAGAGATAAATATTAAACTGTTTGAATATATTGTGATGTATTAATATGAATGATGTCCTCTGCTGTTTCAGGTGTGAGAGGGGCACAAGAGACTCATTTGTTCATCAGTTCTGGTGAAAGTGTGTCTCTGTCCTGTAATGATGCTCTTCATCAATGCTCCTCAACTACATGGATCTACAATAATTATACAACATCACCTGCAGTAGAAGTGTTTACTGGAGGAATAAGGAAGAATAACACAGAGAGATCTGAGAGACTGAGTCTGACATCTGACTGCTCTCTCAACATCTATAACACAACACAACATGATGGTGGACTTTACACCTGCAGACAATATGTGAATGAAAGTCATCATGAACCTGACTCACATGTTTTTCTACATGTTCTTCATGGTCAGTGTTTCTCTTCATTTATATGAACATGTTTAACTTCAGATCACAGTTCTCTTTATCTCTTGTGTTTTCACTGAAACTCATGAGTACTGAGAGTGTGTTGTGTGATTTGTGTTTCAGTGTCTTCATCATCATCATCATCACAGACTGAGATAAGAGCAAACACACCTGTCACTCTCTCCTGTCAGCTGTTTACATATGACTGTTATTATATGTTCAGTTATGATGGATTTCAGCTGGTGTGGATGAATCAGACTGATGTTGATCTACAGACAGACTCCAGATATCAGATTAGATCAGATGAACTCTGTCTCATCTCTCTGACTACAACACTCGTGAATGAAGACGACAACACAGAGTTGAGATGTGTGCTCAAACACAAGAATGACATCAAGACCTCAGTCACATATACTGTCAGATTTACAGGTAAGACATCACTCTGACAGGAGTGTCCTGAACTCAAAGTGACTTCAGTCATTAAACTCTGTACTGATGATGAAGAAATGACATAAACATGAAATATGATTGTGATTAGAGTTGAGCCGGATAAAGCACTTTTGCCGAGTACGAGTATCATACGAGTAATACGAATCAATATCTGTGCTCGGATTGAATAAAACTCCTCATTGTGTTGCTGACTGTGTCCCGCTCCGCTCACTCACACACAGAACACTGAGAATAGAACAGCGCTCTGTCTATGTGTCTCTCCCTCAGTCACTCAGGTTTGCGGGTGTTTTCCGTTAACGTTTAGGGTTTCTTCAGCTTCAGGTTTGTTTTTTACTTCGGTTTGTAGTACTTACTTATTAACGAGAAGAGTTTTGGTAAACGTGGAGTTTGATCAGACGTGGTGCTTGGTAGAATGCGCCTCGCGTTGCGTCTCCGCCTGTCGGAGTTTTTTTTCTTTTTTAAACCGTCAGCTGGCTCTGATGGACATCTGCTGTCCTGCGCGTTCAAAAATTGGCTTTATGGACTTCGGATGAACAAAAGTTGAAGTTTATTAAGTTGAATCTCAGCGCTGGGCTTATCTCAGACAAAAAAAAGTCTTCACAGAGAGAATCAGCCCCGCTCAAACAGTGTACAACATTTTTATATGTGTATGTGTGGGTGTGTCTTCAAGCTTGCTTCGGACAGTGGCCAACCCCTGAGCGCCTTGACCTCTGCTACTTTCTTTGTGTCCAATGGAGTGATGCTTCATCTCATATTTTCGTAGACTACGTCCTTCTTCTTTTACTATCTGCAAGATAACACACTTCCCCCACCCAGTTTCCACATAAACTTTGTTGCTTAGACCCCACGCTATATGGGTATGTGCGTTGATGTGTAGCATACTCTCCTGTCCTCCTTTCCTGCCTGGAATGCTGCACACACACACACAACCCCCACATCCTGTTGAAAATACCATTTTGCACTAATATTTTGAGACCCTACTCAACATAGTAAAATAATGTAATGTTATATAAGGTAAGCAGTAATAAGTAATAATCATATAAAAACACACTCAGAAAATGTAATTGATATAAACCCTTAGATAAAACATATAGAACCCAGATAAAATATATAAAACCCTTCAATCCCTCTCTTGACCTCTGAAAGAGGTCACACACACATTATTGTCATCACCCTTAAATGGTAAGAAACAGACAAATTATACTTAACATGTAAATTGTAAATGACATATTAAATTGTAATTGATATATAATTGTAATTGATACAAAACATTTCCTCATACATTGTCTTTGTCCTCCTCCTCACTGTCATCATAGAAGTGGTCTGTGGTCAACAATGGCATGACATATGGTGGGGGCTCTCGTTTTTCAATTGCAGTAACAATTAGGCGGTTACATAATGATCTAATACACGGCACACAACAGCAACATCCGCAGGTGACCAAAATTCCCACAAACACAGCCATAGACACAATTATATGGTTAAAATGAAAAAATAATTCAAAGTTTATCATACCTGGTAAAATCAAGACTCACAGTTGCAGTGTGGGAAGTTCTGGTTACAGAAGCTTCCCTGAGTCTTTTGCCAATGCACCTTTTATACCCAAGAATGATATACTGTACTCAATGTTCATTGTGAATACAATGGTCACTGTGAAATTTAGTTTAACTCGTGGCTGACGAGATCATCAAATGGGATGCCAATTTATCTGTGAACAGGATTCCCAGATAAAGCCAATCCTCTTTAGAGGAGTGCAGGTTATGGATTAAAGTTTAAACAGTTTTAATATACTCCTTGTTAGATTTGAAAGAACTAGACCCTTTCACCCATCGCACCATGACCTTTAAAACAATACCAAACATTAATCATCAAACTTCATACTTCATACTATGACAATAAATGATATACACAGAATAAAGCGTAAGCATTTTTTTTTCCTAGTGATCAGGGCCTGAAGAGATGAAGGGGAGAGGTGTGATAAGAAGATGGGGTTCAATTCTTGGGAATCAACAAAACCTTAGGGGAGGGCAGGATATCATTCCTCAGAATCTAGCAACAAAATGGTGTTTGATTGTTTAGTCCCAGCTTTACAAACAACCTTAATTCTTTGCACTTTTCCAGCTGCCTTACAGTTCCTCCCCTGACCCCTTGGGGCAATCTCAGAGCAGTCCCTAAGGGGACACAGTTAGGCATTTTTTGATCTTTGTATATCAATTATTACCTTAGAAGTCTCTGTAGAGCTGGTACTGTGCAGAGCAGGTGGATCTTTGCTGTTCTTTTGCCCAGGTTGGTTTCCACCTAAGTCAGATAGTCTGCAATATAATTTGTTGTACCAAGTCCATTCAGTCAGAGCCCATGTGCTCTATTTGCAGAAGGTGTCTTCCCACCGAAGAGAAACATCTGTGTGTAGTAGTATCCTCCCCATGATATTTATCTGACCCATTTATCCTTAGGAACATCTAAGTAGAAGGTATGGTTTGCAGCGCAGCTCCCTAGGTTAAGGAATTCATCTCACTAATAACACATCATTGTGTATGAGACACCTGAATGGCATCTGCATAAGCATACAACAACTGAACACTGATGACCTTAATAACATTGGGAGAAGATTATAAAGGGTTACAACAAAAAAAAAAACTATATATATATATTTCATGGTACCTGGTGCGAGTGGTGAATAAGGTCTCAATTTCATCCAAAGCCACATAAAGTGATCCCATTTGATTACCTGATTCTTCACTACTATAGTGGAATTTAGATACTCTGAGTATTTTATAGGAAGAGTGGCAAAAGTCAATTTAACTGGCATATTCTCCAGTGGTATACATCATAAAATAATAGTTTATAATTATATCTTTTAAATATATTGCAACCAAAATACAAATCTACAGTATGCTTATAAATGTATTTTCATGTATTTATAAAATCCAGATACAACGTTATGCATAATATGGTATAGTTATATAACTCATTTTAATAACCATAATAGTAATTCAGAATACTCAAATACGAGTTAACCCTGCAGATCTATCGTTACAAAGAAGTATTAGGACATATTCTGAATCTCTAATATAGCTGTTGTCAAAACAATCTGTGAATGTTGATGTGTACAGTACGCCATCTCATGTTCAATGGTAAAAATCTGATTGAGAATTGCGAGGCCGATTGCAGAAGCGCCAGCACTTCAGATCTAACCACTCTTTAAACATATCATTAGACATATGTTAAAAACCAGTGTGCTATCTGGTTTGGAACAATGCCAATGATTTCAATTGAAAATTGCACAAATTTTCAATTTCACCTCTCTTCATCAGAAATCAAACCATTTACCATACATAAAACTATAACCATGCAAATTTACTATATACATTGCAAGGTTTCAAATAAATCAACATAATTGTAACAACAGGTTTTATCTTATAATTAAATCAGCATCATGAGTTTGTCCTATGTGTGAGATGCTATACAGTTGTGTGTATGCATGACAGGCTATAGATCCTTCTTATGTATCATATTTTAAATCTAGACTAATCATCCTAGGCGATGTGTGGTGTTTTGAGTCTGGATAACTTTTAAGATTATGCCAGATAATCATTTTATGAGTTTGTAGTGGCGAAAGTTTGTCCACAATGCTATATGTTCATGTCTGGGAGATGGGTATCTACAACAATCTGTGTTGCACAATTTGGATCCGGTGCTACACCGGGAGGCCGTGTAACTACTTCTGTGATGTAACTGTGAAGTGTGAATGACCCCTTGAAGTATTATCTCACCCATCTCCTCCATTTCAGGTTCTAAGACACCTCTCTGGTATCTGGACTCTATAAGGAGTCATAGTGATCAATCTGAAAAGAAAGACTTTAGGATAACAGACAGAGATACATTTTTTTTTCTCTCAATTCAGTCAAATCTGTGGGTTAAATATCAGTCCATATGTTGTAGTGCTGTCTGTTTAGCTATTCATTTTTTATGGCACTACCCACACCTGTCCATTTGAGATCTTTGAGGCCTGTAAGGACTAAGTAATTTCTGTGTGATATTTAACAGATGGTTCACTATCACTTGTGCCATGGTATCTATAGTGTTAATGAAAAATTATAAATAAAACTAGAATAATTCTATGAGTCTTTAAATGGGTTTGACCCATAAAAGTTAGAAATGCATGTGATGCTTCACTTTTCATCATATTTATTCTTAAATATTACTGCAATGCCTGCCCCATATGCACAATCTTCACTTACACAATGCGCTAGAGGTTCAAATGTCACCTTTCTTCTATATGACCAATGTTCCTTTTTCTGCGCTCCCTTGTACTTCACCTTCAACACCCTCCCTCTCTTGGACCTGAGATCTCAGGTCCACAGCCGTCTATTCCAGAGACCTGTTTGGGGAATAACAAGCAGCACAAGAAGACAAATGGTACCACGTGTCGCCTTTTCCTTGAAGTTGGACACAGTGGGATGTTCGTGAGGTGCCCATGTGCACTGCTTCCTGTTTCAGATACATCTAGGAAGAAACTTAGATAGTAGTTAGCACAATTCAAATGAGCTGCATGTGCCAATTGTGCTTTCAATGTGATGCACTATCTAAACTCTGTCGGCTATGCAATGAAACAGGGGGTGATTTATTAGCTCCCCACACTCCTCTTCACCCTCCCCTTGTGGAATGTGTTCTCCCTGTTCTTCTCCCTCGGGGGCTAACTGCTGTGCTGTTCCACTGACTAATCTTGTTAGTTGGTGTAATTGCTGTCTTATTTCATTTATATCAAACGTTGTGTCAGGCAATTTTTTACTACGTTTCCTTGGTTTAATTTTACCAAAACTTGCTGCAATTTTGCGTCATACGGTTGTGGTTTTGTCAATAGTTGCAAGTCTTGATATAGTTTTGGGGGTGGGTAATATACTGTTTGTTCCCTGACTCCCTGACTTCTTTGTCTGCACATTTTCTCCCCCCTCTCTTTTAACCGGACTCAGAGCAGTGGCCTTAAACGCAATGCGTGTCCATATTCTTAATTCATCTTGCAATTTCTTTTCTTGACTAAAATGTCTTGTTTTTCCTTCTTCAACATGTCTTTTCAGTCTCACATGCGCTCTTTTTTCCATATCACTGGCTTTTGGTGCTAGGAACACAAAAATTTTTAAGGTGTGTCCCACCCGTTCTCAATACACATCTGACTCTATTTATTCTCCCATATTTTCTTTTCTTTTTTATGACACTTAGGCTCCACCTGAGCTATTAACATATCCACTACACTTTGCCACTGGTCTAAAATCAACATACCTCCATAGTTTTCACATTCCCTTTCATATTCTGCCATTCTTTCTCTGTTTTATACACATACACACACACACACACACACACACACGCAGAGTCTCACAGGCTGAGGTTTTTTCTCTCTCTCTCTCACTCCTGGGTTTTTTTTTTTTTTTTTTTTCTTCTCTGTGTCACAATACAATATACAACAACATAAAAAATATATTACAATGCATTCATACCCCCCACGTGACCTGTTTCCTAACAGGATTTTAATTTGCTCATATATACACAATTTAAAACATAGAAGAAAATGTACCAAAGAAATCACAGAAAATATTAATTTACAATTTTATAAATTTATGGTTTCCAGAACCAAGGGACTCGAACCCAATTTGGTACTTTATGGCTATTAATAAAACCAAGGGACTCCAACCCAAATTGGTACTTTATGGTTATTAATAAAACCAAGGGACTCGAACCCAAAATAAATTTATGGTTATTAATAAAACCAAGGGACTCGAACCCAAAATAAATTTATGGTTATTAATAAAACCAAGGGACTCGAACCCAAAATAAATTTATGGTTATTAATAAAACCAAGGGACTCGAACCCAAAATAAATTTATGGTTATTAATAAAACCAAGGGACTCGAACCCAAAATAAATTTATGGTTATTAATAAAACCAAGGGACTCGAACCCAAAATAAATTTATGGTTATTAATAAAACCAAGGGACTCGAACCCAAAATAAATTTATGGTTATTAATAAAACCAAGGGACTCGAACCCAAAATAAATTTATGGTTATTAATAAAACCAAGGGACTCGAACCCAAAATAAATTTATGGTTATTAATAAAACCAAGGGACTCGAACCCAAAATAAATTTATAAATGTTCAATCCAATAAACTTCACTCTTGTACAAAAATTTGTCAAAAAATCAATAAATGATCAGGAATATTTGCAATTCAACACAAACAATTTAGAGTAGTCAATCAGCAGATGTTCGATAAAACAGGTCTCTGCTCACCTCTCATTTTCGTCCGGACGTTGTGTTGAACACAAGATGTTCCTTCTCGGTTTTTCCACCTTTTAGCCTTTAAAGATTGTCCGAAATGTCCTCCTTTAGCCAATCACGTCGGCGGTCACCATCTGAAGGACATAAGCTGTCCTGCGCGTTCAAAAATTGGCTTTATGGACTTCGGATGAACAAAAGTTGAAGTTTATTAAGTTGAATCTCAGCGCTGGGCTTATCTCAGACAAAAAAAAGTCTTCACAGAGAGAATCAGCCCCGCTCAAACAGTGTACAACATTTTTATATGTGTATGTGTGGGTGTGTCTTCAAGCTTGCTTCGGACAGTGGCCAACCCCTGAGCGCCTTGACCTCTGCTACTTTCTTTGTGTCCAATGGAGTGATGCTTCATCTCATATTTTCGTAGACTACGTCCTTCTTCTTTTACTATCTGCAAGATAACACACTTCCCCCACCCAGTTTCCACATAAACTTTGTTGCTTAGACCCCACGCTATATGGGTATGTGCGTTGATGTGTAGCATACTCTCCTGTCCTCCTTTCCTGCCTGGAATGCTGCACACACACACACAACCCCCACATCCTGTTGAAAATACCATTTTGCACTAATATTTTGAGACCCTACTCAACATAGTAAAATAATGCAATGTTATATAAGGTAAGCAGTAATAAGTAATAATCATATAAAAACACACTCAGAAAATGTAATTGATATAAACCCTTAGATAAAACATATAGAACCCAGATAAAATATATAAAACCCTTCAGCTCTAACCAGTTTTTAATTAAAAGTTAAAAAATAAAGTTATGTTGAGATGAAAACTCTTGTTCATTACATTTTACTTCATAATTGCAACCGCATGTGTTGTATTCATTGTTGCCAAACTTGTTCTGAATATAGTAAGTTTGTTATCGTGATCAAAACCATTGATCTGAAGCTCAATGCTGATGCTGTCATGTAAATAGTTTTATAATCAGCAATAAATAGAACAATTTCTGATCAACCCATATCAATTGCAAGCTTAAAATAACATACCGGTTAAAGCCCCGCCCATCTCAAGACAACCCGAGCCACTTCCGGGTTAAATCCCGCCCATTTCCGGGTTAGGCCCCGCCCAGTCCGAGTACAGATACGGATACAGATAATTCAAATGGTTGACAGATACAGATACGGATACAGATAATGCTGTACTCGCTCATCCCTAATTGTGATGTTCTACAGTATGATGTCTCTGAACATTCATCATCTTCTACAGATTCAAACAAGATTCTAGTGACCACCACAAACCCTGAGAGATTCTCAACTCTTATCACACCAGAAACTACACAACAACAACAACAAGGTACAGCCCCGCTAGAAATGTTTTGTCCTGAAAACATTCTCAGAATGTCCCTGCTGGTGACTTTTTTGTATGAGGAGTGTTGATGTCAAAGTGTGTCAGCAAAGTTTTCTTTTCCATCTTATAGCAATATTTGAACCCATTTACTGATCATTGATGCCTCTGAACATTCATCATCTTCTACAGATTCAAACAAGATTCTAGTGACCACCACAAACCCTGAGAGATTCTCAACTCTTATCACACCAGAAACTACACAACAACAACAACAAGGTACAGCCCCGCTAGAAATGTTTTGTCCTGAAAACATTCTCAGAATGTCCCTGCTGGTGACTTTTTTGTATGAGGAGTGTTGATGTCAAAGTGTGTCAGCAAAGTTTTCTTTTCCATCTTATAGCAATATTTGAACCCATTTACTGATCATTGATGCCTCTGAACATTCATCATCTTCTACAGATTCAAACAAGATTCTAGTGACCACCACAAACCCTGAGAGATTCTCAACTCTTAACACACCTGAAACTACACAACAACAAGGTACATCATCACCGTCTGTGTGTGTGTGTGTTTGTGTGTATTTCCACATTATGACTCATCTAAACTATGTTTTTTACAGCATCAACTACAACATCAATAATAATAAGAGGTATGA
Organism: Triplophysa dalaica; assembly: GCF_015846415.1. Taxonomy (NCBI): domain Eukaryota; kingdom Metazoa; phylum Chordata; class Actinopteri; order Cypriniformes; family Nemacheilidae; genus Triplophysa; species Triplophysa dalaica. The sequence goes on along the minus strand of NC_079546.1, from coordinate 26,115,029 downwards.
AGTGTTGATTGTGATCCATGTGTCCTGTTCCATAAGTCCATGAGTGAAACTCTCACTTTGAGAGTTTCCATCCATCCATCCATTTTCTACCGCTTTATCCGAACTACCTTGGGTCACGGGGAGCCTGCGCCTATCTCAGGAGTCATCGGGCATCAAGGCAGGATACACCCTGGATGGAGTGACTTTGAGAGTTTGATGGATTTAATTTAGATGGATTTAATGGTGTTCTTGTGCCTTCTAGTGATTCTAGTGATTGTTGAGGTGTCAGTGTTTGCTGCTCCTACTGTCATTCTTCTTCAGATCATCTGTGCAGGAAGAGCGCGTGAGTTTTCATCATCATCATTGTGATATATGCACTTAATGTCTCTATGCACTTGAGGGCGCTTGAGTGCATCCTTTTGTATGTTGTACCACTATATGAAGAAGAAGCCTGTGTTCTTAGTAAATACACAAGAGTCATCATGGCACTTGTCTCAGCGTATTATTCATGTTATATAAAGAGATAAGAACATAACAATCATCATCATCATCATTCACATTCACCTGAAACAATCCAGAAAACAAACAGCAGAACTTCATCACTTTTATTGACTTTTATCTTCTCAGAAAACAGAAGAAGGACTCAGAACGCTCATCCAGAAGACACAGTGATGTCAGCAGTTTAGGAATAAAATCCTCTTTTTATGACCAACAGAGAAAATTACAGCGAGCTTTATTTGATCTGATTTTATTCATATGTGTGTAATGCTTTTGAACGATACTTATTGTCAGGCCTGAATTAAACTGATAGTTCCCCAAAATGAAACATCTGTCATCATTAACTCACCTGTAAATTGTTCTAAACCTGTATATTTTCTCCTGTTAAACACAAAAGAAGAGACTTGAAACAGTTCTGTGTCACCATTGATCTTTTGTTTGGTTACACACATTCTTCCAAATTCTTTCTTAATGTTCAGCAGAACAAACGTATTTTACACAGGTTTGAAACACCTTGAGGGGCAGTAAATTATTTTTTCGTGAACTATTATTTTAAATATATTAACAGATAGAGTCTGACGGTTTGTGGAACTGTCTTTGTGTTATTGTATTTGTGTAACATAGCTGAATTGTGTGTTGATTTATGTCTGTTAATTCCAGCTCAAGCATGTTTAAATTTTTTGCATAATTTCTGAATAAAAAGTCTGATATTGATATCTGTCACGGACTCAGACGCTCTGTTAGCCACGCCCCCAGCACCAGACCTCAGTTGGCCACACTATTGATCACACACACCTGTTCCTCATTCACTCATTACCTGAACTTTAGCTGTGTCCCTATTTGAAGGCTGCGACCTTCTAAGGTCTCATTTTTAAGCACGCAGCCCCGAAGTCCAGGAAGCAAACAGAAATAAGAAGGTCTGGTCTTATGTCTGTGTGCTGTGCATATTATTTTAGAATAGAAATGTTGGCCCATATTGATAGGAAAGCATCTTGTAGTTCCCATTCCATCCCATTCTATTGTGTTGAGTTCTTGTTCCATGGTGTTGTACTGTTAGTCTACACTTACCTTAAGGATTATTAGGAACACTAATACTGTGTTTGACCCCCTTTCGCCTTCAGAACTGCCTTTATTCTACGTGGCATTGATTCAACAAGGTGCTGAAAGCATTCTTTAGAAATGTTGGCCCATATTGATAGGATAGCATCTTACAGTTGATGGAGATTTGTGGGATGCACGAAGCTCCCGTTCCACCACATCCTAAAGATGCTCTATTGGGTTGAGATCTGGTGACTGTGGGGGCCATTTTAGTACAGTGAACTCATTGTCATGTTCAAGAAACCAATTTGAAATGATTGGAGCTTTGTGACATGGTGCATTATCCTGCTGGAAGTAGCCATCTGAGGATGGGTACATGGTGGTCATAAAGGGATGGACATGGTCAGAAACAATGCTCAGGTAGGCCGTGGCATTTTAACGATGCCACATTGGCACTAAGGGGCCTTAAGTGTGCCAAGAAAACATCCCCCACACCACTACACCACCACCATAATTGCATTAATGAGAAATTGACCAGGTGTTCCTAATAATCCTTTAGGTGAGTGTATATATCAATTAGTGGTGGGCATAGATTAATTTTTGTAATCTAGATTAATCTAGGAATTAGATTAATCTAGATTAAAATGGCTCATTTGAATTCTGCCGAAGGCATTCAGAATATGTGTGCTACCCAAATAATGACTAAAAGTAAGTCTTCGAGAACGGGTTTCTCAAGCCAGGTGGCGCATTAGACCAGGGGCTCATCTCCTGTTTCCAAAATGCATCTCAAACTGCTTGAGAAAGCTGTTCTACTATGATAATTGATGATGAAAAGAAGTTATGTTCAATAAGATGTACTTGTGTTTACTTCCTCATTAGCTAAGATTTGTGTTTAGGTGTTACTTGAGACTGGAAGAGCTCCTCGAGTACATTTACATTTAGTCATTTAGCAGACGCTTTTATCCAAAGCGACTTACAAAGAGTGAGGGAGCAACAAGCGATATGTCATACAGGAGCCATAACACATTAGATCTCAATACAAAGTTAATGGTTTCAACTAATCTCGTTCTCGCCCCGTATAGTGCAGTTAAGCTGGTATACATCCGCGCTAAAATATCAAGGTGAAAGTCATCATAGCTTGCGTAGTATAGACCCAGCTCCCAACCCAACTTTGAGAATAGATTAACGGCGACATTTTTTTTATCGCGCGATTAAAGTCTCACTGCGTTAACGCCGTTAACGGCCCACCACTAATATCAATATAAAACATTACCCTCCTCCACCTCTTGAAATGACCTCTCTTCAGGAGAAATGGCACTCCTGAGCCAATCAGTTGTCGGTGGATGAAATCAATTTCTGCCCTAATTTTTTTTCTCATTTCAGAAGTTTCACTTGGGGTTACGTCACAATACAGAAAAAAAGACAATCGCTACATCCATTTCATGACGACTTTAAATTGTTGTTGATAATATTTTAGTTTATAAATCTGAAGTTAATATTTTTGGCCCCAAGAAAAACACTGTTTCTGCAACCTGGTCGCACCAATTGCGTTTAAATAACACGCTGTTGCATTATCGTCTAATACGTACGCCAAATTGCGATTTTGCGTGCATATCACACGCAGATTTTAGCTTGTACCTGGGTGGAGTGTAGCCATTTTAAAACGTACATGAAGAGGAAACACTGAAATAATTAAAATAATACTGTTAGGTATAGGGTTTGGGTTAAGGTAGAGGTTAGAATATGCACCAACGCAAACATTAGGTTTAAGGTTTGGGTTAGGGGACAGGGTAATGGGACAAATTGCTGATTAAAATGCAAACACGCTAACTGCCGAATCATATGCACGCAAAAATAGGCGTATTTATGCACGAAAATTCGCAATTTGGCGTCCATATTATACGGTACTGCACAGCGCGAGTTAATTATACGCAATTGGTGCGAATGGGATGGTTTCTGAGTTTCCCTCTTGGCCCAAACCTAATGAGCTTGAAATTTGGTTTGACAAACAGAAAAGTAACGTTTGGCCCTTAGATGTGATAAAATCACTCTCAGTCATTGCTTCTCAGTGCTTATTGTCTTATTATGCACACCAAATTGTATCTACTAACTAGTAAGAAAGTAAGTGATTTTGGACTCAGTGTGTGAACCGGATGAGCAGAATGTGAACTTTAATCAAAATAAAAGACCTAAAACCATACCTTTTTAAAGCAGTGATATGGCGTGAATATGTGTTTTTCTGTGTCTTTGGTGTGTAATCAATTGTCCATACATGTATTAGTCACGTAAAACTGCATTCCATCTAAAAGCAAATGCTCCTGAACGAGTTGTGTTAAAAGACCTGAAATGGCCTCCCAATTACACCTGAAAGACATTTTTTTTAATCTTTCGCTCATCTGTTATACGACTCTAAGACGTCTGCTGTCCATTGTCATAGACATCTAGTCTGTGTCTGTAAGATGTTAATGAATAAGAATGGATGCAAAACAGCACTTTCTAAAACCTTCAACAGATGTTTTTACACAGCAGATGTTTTCCAGATCTTTAGCAGACATCTTATGGCAGAATTTATTTTTTTGGGTGAACTATCCATTTAAATTCACATAGTGGGTGATGTGAAAAAACGAAGCGAATGTCCGACAAACTGACCTTTAACATTTGGGTTAAAATATTGACTGTCAATAGCTCTTCTCTCCTGTACAGTAGATGGTGCTGATGGACAATGAATAGATGGCAAAAGAGACACAGGAGCAATCCTACAGATATAATTAGTTGAGAAACTGTAATATTGTTTTGTAGCCTGCGTTATATTTTAACTATTACATGGTCTGACTGCAGTGTTTGTAGCACTTTTTAAGCATATAATAGTTTACAGACATTATACAAATCTAGCGTGTATATTTATTGTATAAATACTGTGTATGCTGTTACGTTTAAAAAGTGAACATGAATTTTCCTGCGTGTCATTTCACTGCTGAACATAAACAAGGAGTTTGTATGATAAACCTCTATTTATTATGAGCTAAAAATGATGTGTCTCTTCAGATTCAGTGTTGTGAGTCTACTTCAGTGTGTTTACTGATGGATTGTGTAGTCTGTTTTTAAGAGATTTAGCGCCACCACATCTAATAATGACCGTTTATTCACCGGATAAATGTAATAAACCTTGTTTGGACCGTGAATGCTAGTGGACAGTATGAAACCATTCTGAGGGAGATTTTTAATTCAGTTGTTGAACATTCACTTTACTTTATCACTTGTGGTGTGGAAAGGCTTTACGAGTGTGTGTGTGTGTGTGTGTGTGTGTGTAATGAAGGATTGAGTTCTTCAGGTAAATCAGAAACTGAAGAATCGTGGAATGCTGAAGGACACGACAGTGACATGGAAAGTGAAGTCTGATGGAAATGTTTTCACACCAAAACATGAACATGAAGAGAAGCAGAAATATTTTTTCAGACGTCTGATTGATCACATGGCCATCTTTATATAATAATATAATTCATTTAATGATTATTTTAATGGGGTTTTTAGCTGAGAAAGATATATTAAGATCATAAAAAAAAACCTAAATGTGGCTTTAGATAATTACTGATTCGTTACATTTATGTGGCGCTTTTCTGGGCACTCAAAGCGCTTTACATGGACGGGGGGAATCTCCTGAACCACCACCAATGTGCAGCATCCTCCTGGATGATGCGACGGCAGCCATATTGCGGCAGAACACCCACCATACACCAGCTTATTGGTGGAGAACAGACAGAGTTACAAAGTCAGTTATTACATATGAGCAACACATTATCTCTCCCGACTCGTCACATATTGAGACTCGGTCAGTGCCCCTATGCATCTCTTTATAATATGCAGGGGACCACATTGGGTTACAAACCATTCATTTGTATGAGGAAAATCAATGGTTTGTAACCAATCCTGTGAACAACAGTCGTTCAGAAATTGCTGCCAGAAGAAATGTTCTGTCAGCTTCAACACCATTGCCTCTCCCGTGTCTCCAGACCGATCGTGTCTTACAATGGCTTTGAACGTGAAACAGTATAGGCTCCAGCGATCGACTGCATCTAGATGATGTTCTGGTTTACTGAAGAACCCAAATACAGGCACAGCGATGTGAATACTATGATATTTTAAAGGTGCGATGAAGTGGTGTTGTTTATTGTTTCATGCTGTTATATGAGGTCTACTTATGACGTCCGCCTGGTTTTTACATCCAAAAACATCAAAATCAATAAGCAATAGGCTATTTTCTACACTGGTTTTGAGGGTAGCTCTGCTAACGCTCGGTTATAATGGACGTGCCGCATTGAAGACACTTGGAGGTAAACGCCCACTGCTTTGATTGGATAATAGTTTGTGTAGTTGGAGCCATCTGTGAATTTGGTTGAAGACGTAATGTTATGTTACACATTAGCAACATTCACAGTTTTCGCACGGCATCAGTATTATCTGAAGACCTCCTGTGATTTATAAATTACCTCCTCACATCAGTATTTCATGTGACGCAATCAAACGGGATGATTTTACTCTTATTTCCCGGATCATTTACTTCTGAGGATATACATATATCACACAGTGATGGCCAAAATTATTATAACACTAGTATTTTTACCAGCTGGAAAATGGTATAAAAGTCAGTTATTTCTATCGTTTGCTATCGTGTGTCAGAAGGAAATTTCTGTTTAATTTTCCAAACATTATTTTTGTCATTAATTGTAATAATCAGTGAGATTAAGAGGCATAGCTTTTAGCTAATGCAGCTAACGATAACGTTACCTGAGGGACAAAGAGCGTGAAAATGCTAAATTTTAAATTATGTCTGGTTGAATGGATCCGGCACATCGCAGACACTTGAAAAAATATCCCCTTAGATCAAGTTTTGTATGAAATTATCTAATTCTGACTAAACATTACAAAGCCATACAGTAGGCAAACAGTAACCGAACTATAACATGTATTTCTGACCTAAGGCTAGTTCATACATTTCCATAAGTAGTTAAAGTGAGGGATAAAAACCTTTTAAAGTAAAAATGTGCACACGTACACATACAGTGTATATAACATAACGATAAAGCGATTGTTAAGGCCTTTTTTTGTAAAAAGATATTAGCTGCTAAGCTGCTAAATTACTTAACGTTAATCAATCACAGAATAAAACACTTCCTCCGCACAGCGACAGATCAAATACTGCATTAAACAGTAAAATCAGTGTGCTCTTACCACAAGTTATTAAAAACAATCTAACTTACCTTATAAAATACAGCTTGCTGTGATGTGTGTGGCCGTCTGACAATGAGACGCGTGAAGAATCCAGAAGGTTCGATGAAGAGGAAAAATGAATAAACCTGTTGGGTCAAAATAACCCCTACAGTCCATTTGACCCAGCATGAGCAACCCAACTGTGTGTTTACAGTTCCTCAAACAACCCAAAATTATGACCCAGCACAATTAACCCAAAAATGTGTTTACAGAAATAACCCAGCAATTTTTTTTATTACAGTATGTGACAGTTCAGTTCAGTTATTATATGACTGCAAGTCTACATGATAAAGCTATGAAGCTAATTCATATTGCCGCTTTGTGTCGTAGTTAGAACAATTTTGACTCTATTATTTGTGTCCCCTTCAAAAATTGCTCTTGAGAAATTTTATGTGTATTGCCCCCCCCCTCCCATAATGCCGTGACTATCCTGCACTGAGTTTCAGGCTAACTAATTTGAATGAGAAACAAAGGTGAATGTGTGAATGCTCCGTTTGGAAACATTACACAACCTCAACATCAATGCAAATATGATCTCTTGTTATTCGTGTGTGTGTAGACTTCCTCATTACCTTTTTAGGAGATATTTTGCAGGTTGTTAATGCTGTATTCCATACAGTAAAAGTCAAGGGTGGTCAAGTGACCAGGACAGACAAACACTAAAAACGACCCCTTTAAAGTACTGTGCACTGTATTCAAGAGCTTTACTTGTTTTTGTTGTGTTGGCACCACAGCAACCAGGAATGACATTAATTCAGGAACATCTTTTTGAGGGATTTTTTCCTGGAACACACACAAACATGGCTGAAGCTTACACCGCAACCCCCCTCCCCCACCTGGGTCAATCTGATCACCTTTCTTTGTTGCTCACCCCCAAGTATTCACCTCTCATTAATCGTGTGAAGCCATCAGTGAAGACCATCAAGGTGTGGCCTGCGGGGGCAGACTTCACACTCCAGGAAAGGTTTCTACACACAGACTGGAGTATGTTTGCTTCTCAGGCCACCAGTGGCTCTCACACGGACATTGACAGCTACACCTCCTCTGTATTGGACTACATTAATACCACCATTGATAGTGTCACAACTCAAAAGCAGATCACCATATACCCTAATCAGAAGCCATGGATGAACAAGGAAGTGCGCCTCCTGTTGAAAGCACGCAACACCGCCTTCAGATCAGGTGATGCACAGGCCTATAGTACTTCCAGGGCAAATCTGAAGAGGGGCATCAAAAAGGCCAAGCACTGCTACAAGTTGAAGCTAGAGGAGCATTTTACCAATTCTGACCCTCGACGCATGTGGCAGGGCATCCAGGCCATTAGTGACTATAAACCCAACCACTCCATCCCCATAACCACAGATGCTACCTTTCTGAACGAGCTTAATGACTTTTATGCACGCTTTGAGAGAGACAATAAGGAACCCGCCACCAGGCTCACACCTTCCACCGACCACCCAATCATCACAGTAAATTCCACAGATGTTTTCACTGCACTAAGCCGGATAAATGCGCGCAAGGCTGCTGGCCCTGACGGCATCCCTGGTCACGTACTCAGGGCATGTGCGGAGCAGCTCGCTGGGGTCTTCACGGACATCTTCAACCTGTCCCTCGCCCAAGCAGTGGTTCCAGCATGTTTCAAATCCACCTCCATTGTGCCCATTCCAAAACATTCCAGCCCGACATGCCTGAACGACTACCGCCCTGTAGCACTCACACCCATTGTTATGAAGTGCTTTGAGCGGCTGGTCCTGTCACACCTAAAAGACTCTTTACCATCCACACTGGACCCATACCAATTTGCCTACCATAGCAATAGGAGCACAGATGATGCAGTGTCCATGGCGCTGCACTCCGTGCTCACACATCTGGACAATAAGGACACTTATGCACGCATGCTGTTTGTAGACTTCAGCTCTGCATTCAATACCGTAATCCCTTCCAAGCTAATCATCAAACTTGGAAACCTAGGCATTAACAATACAACCTGCAATTGGATTATGGATTTCCTGACGAACAGGCCTCAGCTTGTTAGGTTAGGCAACATCTGCTCCACCACAACCACCCTCAACACTGGTGTACCACAGGGCTGCGTACTGAGCCCCTTTCTCTACTCCCTTTTCACACTCGACTGCAGGCCTGTGAATGGATCTAACTCCCTCATCAAGTTTGCAGACGATACAACAGTGATTGGTCTCATCAGCAACAACGATGAGACTGCTTACAGGGAGGAGGTACGGCACCTGGCCACATGGTGCTCAAACAACAACCTGCTCCTTAACACCTCAAAGACAAAGGAGATCATCGTGGACTTCAGGAAGGCGAAAGGAGGCACACACGACCCCATCCACATTAACGGGACGGCTGTTGAACGTGTTTCCAGTTTTAAGTTCCTGGGGACCCACATTTCGGAGGACCTGTCCTGGACCACCAACACCTCATGCCTGGTCAAGAAGGCTCACCAGCGTCTCTTCTTTCTGAGGACACTGAAGAAGAACCAACTGTCTTCAAATATCCTGGTGAACTTCTATCGCTGCACGATAGAGAGCATCCTGACCAACTGTGTCACAGTCTGGTACGGGAACTGTTCTGTTGCTGAGCGCAAGGCACTGCAGCGGGTGGTGAAAACAGCCCAGCGCATCACAGGAACTACACTCCCTTCCATTGAGGACATCCAGAAGAAACGCTGTCTGCGTCGAGCTCGCAGCATTCTCAAGGACTCCTCTCACCCCGCTCATAGACTGTTTACTCTCCTGCCTTCCGGTAGGCGCTTCAGGTGCCTCCGGACAAGAACCAGCAGACTAGGAAACAGCTTTTTTCCCAGAGCTGTTTCATTATTGAACTCTGCTCCCCACTGATTTCACTACCTCTCATAACTTTAACTTAATGCTGCTATTACAATGTTTACATTGCACTACAGGGCTGCCATGCATGACGGAACTGTACACACCAGTACTTCATGTATCTGCTCTACCAGACTGTTTACACGCATCATTTGCACTCTATACTGCTCACTTGCACACCAGGAAAATTACACTGAATGCTCATTTGCACTAATGGACTACTTTCATAACTGCATTAACTCATCTACTGCACTGTAACTTTAATAACTGCACTAACTCACCTACTGCACTGTAACTCATCTATTGCATTATTGCATCTATCGCATAACTAACTGCATCTACTCATCTATTGCACTATAACTTCAATAACTGCATTAACTCATCTACTGCACTGTGACTGTATATCTGCATCTACTCATGTATTGCACAGTACCTTTAATAACCACATTAACTCATCTACTGCACTGTAACTTTAATAACTGCATTAACTCATCTACTGCACTGTAACTATATCTGCATCTACTCATGTATTGCACCGTACCTTTAATAACCACATTAACTCATCTACTGCACTGTAACTTTAATAGCTAATGTCTTAACTAATGCACACTCAAGTCACTTGCACTATTGTATAGTCTATATTGTTATCTGTTCATAACCTCCTGTACACTAATGTTCACAGTATATAGCCTTCTGTATATATTGTTCATAGTACATACCGATTGTCATATTTTCATAGTACATGCCCATCGTAAATTATTTTCCTAATATTGTATTCTGTATTTATTCACACTGTATATCTGCACTTGCTAATTGCACTTCTGGTTAGACCTAAACTACATTTCGTTACACTGTACTTGTATATGTGTAATGACAATAAAGTTGAATCTAATCTAACATAAGTGTATGTTGACTGACTAAACGCATGTCACCGAAAAGCATCTTCTAGTGTTATAAGACTTCAACATACAGAGCTAATAGAGTGTTTGCACCTACGTCACGGTTTGGTTAGTATGTAAACAACAGCATGAATCACACAGTGAATGTACTACTGAAGACTAATTTACGTTCCACTAATTTATGATATCTACACCACAGAAAGAACGTGTTAAAGTTGATAAATCACATGGAGTAGAACTAACACTGAAGTTTTTAGGTGGTAAATATAAAATTTTGATGAGTCTTCAAACAGTCATTGCAGTAGTTTACTGTAAAACACCTACAGTCACAGTGTTGACATTATATATAACTGTAGAAATGACTGCTAAGGGCTAACAGTGTGTAAGTGGAAAATATACACATTAGGAGAATGTTAAATATAAACCACACACATCTTGCTACAATATCAACAAGCTGTTTACACAGTGATAGATGAATAGTGTGATCATAAGCACAACATGTTGTTTAAGTCAATGGTTTTATATGTCATTGTAGTGAAAGTAGAGGAATAATTTATAACAGGTTTAAGCCTTAAATGAAAAATGTGCAAATTAAACCTATATGTTTATATTTTACCAGTAGTTTGGACCAAACTTTTGATTCTTTATTTAAATGTGCATTTTAATTTATGTTATTAAAGTAAAATGTCTAATTCACAGCAGAACATTGCTTCTGATACACAAACACAACAATATGCAAAAAAGAAAACTGACACCAGAAATATGGAAATAAGACTTACTGAAGTAAAACAATAGAGGAGGAAATGAAATATGAAAATGATTCTTCTAGTGAAATACACAAATGATGTGAAGTGTTGAAGATCCGATCTGATATAATGACATGCAGTATAAACACACACAGAGAGACAAACAGCAGCAGATTCACAAGAGATGAAAAGTAAGAACTATTTACATTCTCATTCATATTCAAATCATTATTTTCATGATTCTGTTTTAAAAACATTGAGAATGCATCCGAAAATAACTTCTAATCAAACTTCATGAAGAACTTATAAACTGACTTTCTGAAGAGCTGCAGTTTTAACTTCAGTGACATTTACAAAAAAGACACGTAACAAACTTTTTGATGCGTATTAAAGTAGTTCAGACATTTTATATTTTTGTGAATGAATAAATGATGTTTTGCAAAACTGTGTTTGTTCCTCAGAAATGGCTCAGACTCTATATTTCAGTCTTCTTGTCATTGGTGAGTTTGTGTTTCTGCTTTTATGTTTGTTTTATAATGTCATGAAAATAGATTCTGTTTTTTAATAAAAGACTCAAACTCTCTCTTTCAGCTCTCTGTTCATCATCTGAATGCTCTCAGCGCCGCTATCACTATATAAACATTGAGAAGACCTGGACTGGAGCACAGAGATACTGCAGAGAGAACTACACAGATCTGGCCACAGTCAACAACATCAATGACATGAAACAACTTATGAACACTGAAGAACTGAACGAGCTGAAGAAGACTGTGAATAATAGTCTGGAAATAAAGGTCTGGATTGGGCTGAAGAGAACAGGTGTTTATAAATGGAAGTGGTCTCTGGGTGATCCTGTGAAATATCTGAACTGGGAAACTGAACCATCAAATGTCACAAATAATTGTACTGTTATGAGAAATGGAAAATGGCGTCAGCAGGACTGTAATGTGCCGTCACAGTTCATCTGCTACAATGGTGAGTGAAAGCAAACCTTCACTTCACAAATCATAACATGACTAAAATGTCCCTCTGGATTTGTTAAACTAATGGTGTGTGATGAACTCATTGCTGTAAACTGATTGGCCAAACAGAGAGAAATCCAAACAGATGTAAAGAGAGAATCAGACACATTCTGCATTAACTAAAGATATTCAGAATAAAAGAGTTTCTGAAGATTCACATATAAACTGCAAGTGTAAGAATGATTGAAAATCATGAGACTTAAATTTATTTTCTTCAACAGAAAGCAGTAAATCATACATCATTGATACTTCTAATAAAACATGGAGAGAAGCTCAGAGTTTCTGCAGACAGTATCATACTGATCTGACCAGTGTGAGGAACCAGACTGACAATCAACTGATCCACAACATCATTAATGATCCTCACACATCTGTCTGGATTGGTCTGTTCAGAGACTCGTGGGAGTGGTCAGATAACACTGACTCCGCCTTCAGAAACTGGAGGTCTGGTGAACCTAGTTTAAATTATAATGGTGTTTTTGAAGATTGTACACAGTTGATAATGAATGATCAGGGTCAATGGAACGATGAACCCTGCAGTCGCTCTCACACTTTTGTGTGTCATGAAGGTGAGTTGATAAAAGTCAATGTGTGTGTTTGAATTGAGATCAGTTTCATCATAAAGAAACTTCTGTCATCAGTCACAGTGTTTGTGTTTTGTTCTCATGTTCAGTTGTTTGGTGTTTTGTTGTGTGTTCAGATGAGCTGATATTGATCCAGAAGAATCTGAGCTGGACTGAAGCTGTGAGATACTGCAGAGAGAATCATGTGGATCTGGTTTCAGTTGATTCAGAGAAGATTCAGCTCATAGTGACTGAAGTTCTCCATCAGGCCTCGACTGCTGAGGTGTGGCTGGGGTTACACTATTACTGTCTCATGAATCTCTGGATCTGGGTACGAGGAGAGGTGGTCTGCTATCAGAATTGGGCTCCAGGGGTTCAGATTCAACTGAAGGACTGCAGCGGTGAACACAGAGCTGGAGCGGTTCAGTCTGGAGGAGATCATCTCTGGATCAGCCATCCTCGATCCCAAGAACTCAACTTTATCTGCACCAGACATGGTTCAACATGAACAGATGTGTGTCTGCTACCATCTGTGATACACAATATTGTTCATTCTGACACAATTTAGTTTTCTTAGTAACTGTTGAATGATAGGACATATAGATGTATTTTGACACTTCTGTGGTTTTTCTTGTGTAAAGAATGTTATTTGTGGATGTTTAGATAATCATGTGATTTTAATAACAGATGATAGTGATGTGTGTTTGTTTAACACTTTCGGCACCTTGTGTTATTTCAGCTTTAGAAATGTCTGCCTGAATATAATTCTTAAACTCTGACACACAATATTCTGTAAGTGAAATGACATATATTTTTATTTTAATTCTGCATGTATTTACATCAACTCAAATAAAGTTTACACACACTAATTGATTTATTCGTGTCTGCTTCACGAGCATCATGGAATAATCAGTGGCTAACTGGACAAATGTAGCAAACCTAGAGTAAAAACTTAATTCAGATGTACATTTAACCCACTTTAGGAAATGATGGTGTACTGGCATGATGTGGATTTGTGAAAATGTGCTGAAGTTAGTAATGTTCTTGAAGATCAACTCGAAAAGATAATGCAGAATAACACTAATGTGTGTGTTCATGAGCGTTTGGAATTAAAAGTGATTGTAGCGATGTGTAGACAAGGAGGGGATTACTGAAAACTCCTCGACACAGCTCATAACGAGGTGATGCTAGAAACACAATTAATCTTTTCTGTCCTGTTAATATTTCAAACAATCTTTGTTTTGCTATTTGTCTGGCAAATTTTCTGAATCCCTGAATATCACACACAGATCTAAAACCATTAGCATCAGCGCTGCAAAAGGCTGCAGGGTACTCAGATAAGGATATGATTGGATTTAATGACATAGCAAAGTTTGAAATCCGGTCATACATTAAAATAGTGGTCTTACACAGGTCATACACTGGTATGTTGGAAAAGTACAACACAAAAGATGCGCCCCATTCCAGAACAGTGTTTTTGTACCAGCACGATGGTCATTATTTTATGATTAAGAATTTGGAAGCGTTCATAGGCTCACCGTACATTTGTGATTTTTGTTTCAAGGGTTACATGTCCCGTAAAGACTATAGAAGCAAATATGTGTGTGAAATCTGTAACGGGCTTGAATTTTTCAGACTTGCTGTGAAAAAAGACAATGTAACGAATGTCTTCGATACTATCGATCCGACTACTGTTATGATAGGCATAAGAAACCGCCGTTAGGTCAAGAGTTTCACAATGCTCCACGACCAAATATTGCCCAAAATGCAACCGCCATTATCAGGTTAGTGGGACAGACCATAAGCCCCACAAATGTCCTGCATCTTGTTGCGTACATTGTGGTGAAGGATAACTTGCTGATGGGGCACATCAGTGTTTCATACAGCCGATAACCATTGCTGACCCTGGTGTGAAATACATCTTTGATGATTTTCAAACGCGTTACCAAGATGGGAAACATTTCCCCAATTTTGTTTGTGCAATTACATTTTCTGGTGAGGAATTCACAGCAGATGGTACAGAACGACTCCTCAGACATTTCAGACAGCCGTTATAAAAACTAAACATGGATTGCACATAATGCCTCTGGTTTTGATAACTTTATACTTTTGGAACATTTTACAGAAGTTGGGATAACAATGCAGGTGTGTCGAATAATTTTAATTTAAAACAACTTTATAAATTGTTTTGTCTATTATGCAAACAGGAGCACAGAAAGTTGTTGATTTTGGGATAAATCTGGGCCAGAATTGAAATGAACTGTTGTTTATATTTAGGGCAGCTCTACTTTAATTGTTTTGATGTTTGACATGTGGCATAGCTTTGGCATGCCTGTGGCCCAAATCTGGTAAACAGGAGCGGGCCGCACAAGTGCCATCATTCCACGCCGTATGTGGGCCAGATGAGTAAAGTATGGGGAGTAAGGTGTGGGCCAGATTTGGTCCGCAAAAATTTGCTATCTGGGATCTGATCTTCAGCACCTCACATCATTTGGGTAGTTCTCTAGAAGACTTTTTTTCATATTTGACATCCTGCTTATTTGTATACTTGCTCATCGACATTCCTGTTGTCTATTATGTAATGAAAGAACTCAAATGAGAAGAAGCAAGGTGCGTTGCCTTATTTGCATAGTGTGATGTGTGTCAGCAAGTGAAGAAAAGATATTAGAAGACACAGCCGAGGTTGATGTGATGTTTTATCATTTTACCTTGAGGAAAGAGATGTTTCTTTATTTAAAAGAGAAACTGGGTTCTACTACGGTGGCCGCTGGGTGTCACTGCGCTGCAATAGAAGAAAACACATGCAAACACAAAAAAACACAAGCAAATTCAGAAAGCATTCGCGTTAGTTTGACGACACATGCCCTGCAAATACTCGCAACACAAGCAAACACAGAAACGCGCTGCAAGTTTTCGCAACACAAACAAACACAGAAACGCGCTGCAAATTCTCGCAACACAAACAAACACAGAAACGCGCTGTAAACTGCACACACGACAACGGAAGTGTTTCCGGGGGACCGCAAAAACTGATGCACCTGATTGGGACGCGCTTCACTTTGACTATTCAAATTCGTTAGTGGAGTTGTCAGCCACATTGAAGGTAGTTGCTTTATAACTTTATTTTAACTTTCTTAACGTACGTCCGTAGGATATTATTAGCCTGTCGATTTGAACAGTTTAACAAAAACTATGAGACGTAGTAATTGCTCGACTTACTTAAACAAGTGTCACGTTAAAAACATTTAATGGTTTAATGATTAATGATTAAAAATGTATTGTAGTCGACATAGTCAGTGTGGCTGACAACTCCACTAACGAATTTGAACAGTCAAAATGAAGCGCATGAAGTGCATCAGTTTTTGCGGTCCCCCGGAAACACTTCCGTTGTCGTGTGTGCAGTTTGCAGCGCGTTTCTGTGTTTGTTTGTGTTGCGAGAATTTGCAGCGCGTTTCTGTGTTTGTTTGTGTTGCGAAAATTTGCAGCGCGTTTCTGTGTTTGCTTGTGTTGCGAGTATTTGCAGGGCATGTGTCGTCAAACTAACGCGAATGCTTTCTGAATTTGCTTGTGTTTTTTTGTGTTTGCATGTGTTTTCTTCTGTTGCAGCGCATTGACACCCAGCGGCCACGGTATTCTACTGTCAGTACTCCATAGTGTCAAAGAAGGATGAAGGCCCAGACAGCAAGCAACCATTGAATCAATGTTAAAATTGTTGATCCGTCAATGTTAATGGCATTGAATCAATATCACTTTTGCACCCTCACTTAATGTAGAAAAAACATAGAATTTCCAACAAATCATCATTATTGTGTTCGGTGTTAGTTGAGGTCTTCTTTAGCCATCTATTTGTGTAAAAAACAGATTTGTTGTGGTAAAGAAAAGTACTTGTGGTATCAGAAAATTATGCTTTTTTATGTTTTTCAAGTTATATCATCCATCCATCCATCTTTTTCCGTTTATCCTGGGCCGGGTCGCGGGGGCAGCAGTCTAAGCAGGGATGCCCAGACTTCCCTCTCCCTAGACACTCCCTCCAGCACTTCCGGGGGGACACCGAAGCGTTCCCACGCCAGCCGGGAGACATAGTCCCTCCAGCGTGTCCTAGGTCTTCCCCGGGGTCTCCTCCTGGTGGGACATGCCCGGAACACCTTCCCGGGAAGACGTCCAGGGGGCATCCGGAAAGATGCCCGAGCCACCTCAGCTGGCCCCTCTCGATGTGGAGGAGCAGCGGCTCTACACTGAGCTCCTCCAGAGTGACCGAGCTTCTAACCCTATCTCTAATGGATCGCCAGGCCACCCTGCGGAGAAAGCTCATTTCGGCCGCCTGTATCCTGGATCTTGTCCTTTCGGTCATGACCCACAGCTCATGACCATAGGTAAGAGTAGGAACGTAGATTGACTGGTAAATCGAGAGCTTCGCCTTGCGGCTCAGCTCCTTCTTCACCATGACAGACCGGTACAGCGACCGCATTACTCCAGAAGTTGCACCAACCCGTTCCATCATTCCCTCACTCGTGAACAAGACCCCCAGATACTTGAACCCCTCCACTTGAGGCAGGAACACTCCAGTTACCTGAAGTGGGCAAGCCACCCTTTTCCGACTGAGAACCATGGCCTCAGATTTGGAGGTGCTGATTCTCATCCCAGCCGCTTCACACTCGGCTGCAAACCATCCCAGTGCATGCTGAAGGTCCTGGTCTGATGGGGCCAGCATGACGACATCATCCGCAAAGAGCAGAGATGACATCGTGTGGTCCCCAAACCCGACGCCCTCCGGCCCCTGGCTGCGCCTAGAAATTATATTAATTACTTTTAATTGTGTTCTGTTATTTAAATATGAATGATGTGTTGACGATGACTTTTATCCAAAGCGACTTACAGTGCACTTATTACAGGGACAATCCCCCTGGAGCAACATGGAGTAAAATGTCTTACTCAAGGACACACTGGTGGTGGCTGCTGGGATCGAAACAGCAACCTTTGATTTACCAGTATTCATGTTGGTCAATCTGAATTGGCGACTGTGCATTAACGCTGTTAGCGTGCACATGAGCGTTTGAATTGTATCAACAACAGGCATTTTTCATTTAATGTGATATGCACTTGCGCAATAGTTGTGTGCATCCCTGTAAATGAGAGATAATTGGTGGAGAAAGGTGAAGCAGCAGTCTTTGCAGATTGATGATTATCACTGTGTTTTGAGTTGATCCTGCTTGCAAGAACTAACATATTTGTCAAAGACACATTTTGTTATCCTCTCTCAGAAAAGTTTCCAGAACAATGTTCCTCTAGGACCGAGTGTGGACACCCCTGCTCCATATAAATGTGTCCTCTGGAGGATCAGGATTGACAAACTGTTAGAATGTAAAATTCTTATGTCCCCATGTCTAAGTATTATTCTAAGGTTGAAGAGTCTAGTCGACGGAACACACAGAGTTTCAGAATCGATCCGGAGACCAAGAATGAATCACAGACACAGGAGTGTAGTTCAATCAGAGTCCCAAGTTTATTGTATTAAAGACAAATATTTATTTGCTTGAAACAGGAGGTAACATTGGTCATTGGAAAATCACCAGACCTTCTTATTCCTCCTGAACAATCAGATATGATATCACAAAGTACGTATTCAATATACGTACTCAATATTACAGTATCAAAACAATTGTCCCTTGACATCATTAGGAACCTTGAGATGGAGACCAACGGATACTCGTATCAGCATAAGACAGCATAAGACATGATACAACTTTCAACAAGGTTAAACAACAGGACAGTAAGGCACATATTATATGAATAGAAGCTAATACTAATATGAATGAATACATATGATATATGAATATTGTATTAGACACAGCCGAAATATTGTCGAGGACACTCGACAATCCAGATTCTCACAGAAACACTGTTCAGAAACGTCAAGGCAGGTGTGTTGGAGCTAAACTGCATATAGACTGCAGAGCTTTGGCCCTCCAGGACCAGGATTGCTCACCTATGCCTTAAACTCTCATATTCAATCAGGCTTTTAATCATCAAAACTAATTCAACCCCAAAACTGCTTCAAACATTTCATCTGAAACAACAAAATAATAATATTCCAGATTTCTTACAACCTGATAATCACATTAACAGTAGATTTGACTAAGGCCTCTCAGGTTATCAGGAGTCTACATGAGCAACACAACAGAGTTAAATATTCTGTGTTAATGTTGTCAGAATGCTGTTGTGTTGTGACGTTCATGAACTCTTTTGGCACCATAACAGGGAATCCAAACAATATTTAAGAGATGTTTTTATGTTATTGTTCGGTCAAGTTCAGTTAGTATTGTGTATAATTTTGATCATATTCTATATACTATGGGGCTGTTATTCACCCTGGTTATGAAGAAGTATTCATAGGAATGTTTGTAACATAGTTGTGTTAGTGGATCTGAAATCACGTTAACTTAGATGAGTATTCGAATCAAGATTGTTTGAATGATAGAATCAATATACTAATGCATCTTATAATCAATATATGTGTACTTATGAAGTAATTGCTTTCATAAAATATTTTAATCATTTTCAGCAATGCAAAATCCAGTGATGTTTTAAAGGCCTGAACCAATTAAGTCAAACTTATGATGCATTATAGCACAACTTATTTTAAAAAAATGAGTCAAGGTTGAAATTTCACCATTAGACCAAAAACCTTGTTGCTTAGAAATAATGGTGGCAGACAAGGACGGTTGGATAATTAAAAATAAGAGATAGCGGGAATTTACCTGATTGGTTTGGAAAGGAAACACCTCTGAGTAGTTTCACTATAACTAGAGTCTGGAAAACACCGATTTTCAGATGCTTTTGGGAAACATCTCACTTTGTTGGACATGAACAAATAAAGTTAAATCTTTGACACCTGGACCTTCTTTGTCTGAGCAATTTTTTGAACTACAAGACCAGCATTTTCCTCATCATTAGTCATAGCACATAATATCCACTGATAAGTCTCACAGTCCATGTTTCATGCAAATGAGCTTTGGATGCAGGAACATTGAGAATGCCGTGGAATTACTTTATTAAAGGTCACTTTTGTTAGTCGAGAGCTTCAGGCAATCTTCATTTGAATGAGGAGCAGAACAGAACTAAATGTACAAACACATCAATGTAAAGATCAACAACAACATTTAGATGATGACTGATGTCGGCTCTGACTGGACACAAACAGAATTCACATTCAGTTATTACATTTACATAATTAAACATGTTTGTTTGGTTTGTCTGCCAAGTCAACAATGTGATGTCACCATCAGCTTTCAGAATACTCACAATGAGGTCAAAATGTGACCTCACAGCAGACTCACTGTGTGCTCAAACTGTGATCTTAATATTGTACTTTGAGTGTAGAGTATCGGTCCCCATGTTCGGTCCTGGAGGTCCGGTGTCCTGCAGAGTTTAGCTCCAACCCTATTTTTTAACACATCTGAACATGCTCATCACGTCTTCGAGACCTCTAGAAACACTGACAACCATTGAATCATTGTTGTATTCTGGTCAATGTTACTTCTACACTTGTTATTAATGTCGATCTGATCATGACTGATTTGATCGCTCTGCCTCACACGTAAATAAAATACTGACACACTTAGACATCAACACTCATCATACAAACCTCATCAATGGTGACAATGATGAAACTGGTTTCTGTTGGAACATTACAAATTGTGTTTATTCTTGGCTAAAATAACAACACCCATGGTTTGTTAAATTACGAATATTGTTGGCTGTTCGGAAAAATTGCCCTCTCGAAGTTGCTATGGATCAAGGCGTCTGCTAAATGAATAAATGTAAAGTTAAAGGGGTCTTATGACACGGCTTAAACATATTATGGTTTGTTTTAAATGTTATGCTGCCATATTTAAAACATCAGGTTCCAAAGCAATTGTACGGACAGGTACGCCCACCTTACTTGTGTATACATTTGGGCGGTCGTAGTCAAATCATCACATGAACTGACATTGATTTGTGGGGTGTGTGATTACACGTGCCATTTCAGGTCTTTTAGCACAACTCGTTCAGGAGCATTTGCGCTTGGATAGAATGCAGTTTTACGTGTCAAATACATAAATGGGCAATTTATAACACACCAAAGACACAGAAAAACACATATTCACGCCATGAGCCTCATTTAAAAAGGTAGAGTTTATGGTCTTTTATTTTGATTAAAGTTCACATTCTGATCATCCGGTGCACAAAATCACTTACTTTCTTACTATTATTTAGTAGATAGAATTTGGTGTGCATAATAAGGAAGCCATGACTAAGAGTGATTTTATCACATCTAAGGGCCAAACGTGACTTTTTCAGTTTTTCAAACCAAATTTCAATTCATAATGTTCGGCCAAAGAGGGAAGCTCAGAAACAGGATTTTTCTTGGGGCCAAAAATAATAACTTCAGTTTTATTAAAAAATATATTATCAACCGCAATTTTAAAGTCGTCATGAAAAGGATGGAGCGATTGTCTTTCTATTCTGTATTGTGACGTATACCCGGTGAAGAAAAAAATGTAGGACTGGACTGATTTCATCCCAGAAAACTGATTGGCTCAGGAGTGCCATTCCTACTGAAGAGAGGTCATTTCATGAGGTGGAGGAGGGAAAAGTTTTTAGAAAGCGCCTTGAAGAAGACAAGCACATCTCCAACCTCCGCCTGTCAAGAGCACGACGGATCTCAGAAAATGAGTTTGGCATTCAGATTCAGGGTTTACAAATGGCCAATGGAGGTTAACCCTGACCTGGCAGACAGCATCATCAAAGCAACATGCATCTTATGCCACTGCCTGCGCCATGAAGTAATGGGACAAGCCAGCCAGGGTGACACTTTTGACTTTGACAATGCTGGCAGTGTGTGCTTAGAGGAGCTCCAGAGGTCAAAGTGCAACCGCGCGTCTGAAGAGGCTCTCCACATTAGAGATACATTTAGAAAATATTTTGTATCAGCTGCTGGTGAGGTACCGTGACCGTACGACCGCGTGCACCGTGGACTCTACTCTAGACACACAGTTGTTGTGTAGACCTCAGTCAAGCATAATGTATGAACTCTGTTCAGTGTGTACACTACTAATGTGTGTTTTAGGCCTGTCGAATGATTAATCGCATCCAGAATAAATGTTTGTGTGTACTGTGCATAATCATTTAATATATTATAATGAAAAATATTAATAATAGTAATAATATATAATGTGTATTTATAATTACAATTATTGGTGAATACAAAATT
Organism: Triplophysa dalaica; assembly: GCF_015846415.1. Taxonomy (NCBI): domain Eukaryota; kingdom Metazoa; phylum Chordata; class Actinopteri; order Cypriniformes; family Nemacheilidae; genus Triplophysa; species Triplophysa dalaica. The sequence goes on along the minus strand of NC_079546.1, from coordinate 26,092,920 downwards.
AATATGAACAGTACACAGACATAAGGCCAGACCTTCTCTGTTCAGTTTGCTTCCTGGACTTTTGGGGACTTTCAAATTGTGCCACAGCTGAAGTATATGTAGTTCAGGTGATGAGTGAATGTGGAACAGGTACGTGTGATCAATAGTGTGGCCAACTTAGGTCTGGTGCTGGGGGCGTGGCTAACAGAGCGTCTAAGTCCATGACAGAGATCAATATCAGACTTTTTATTCAGCAATTATGCAAAATCAAAACAAGTTTAAGCTGGTTTAACAGACATAAATCAACACAAAATTCAGCTACGTTACACAAATACAATAACACAAACACAGTTACACAAACTGTTAGACTGTCTGTTAGCATATTTAAAGTAATAGTTCCACAATTACAATTTTGTTCAATATTTTGAACAATACTTTTGTTCTGCTGAACACAATGAAATAATTTGGAAGAATGTCTGTAAACAAACAAAGTACTACTATAGTCAATGGTGACCCTGAACTTTTTACTTTTACACATTTTTCAAAATATCTTCTTTTGTGTTCAACAGAAAAAAGAAAAAAAATATACAGGTTTAGAACAATTTGAAGGTGAGTAAATGATGACAGATGTTTCATTTTGGGGTAACTATCAGTTTAATACAGGCGTGACAATAAGTATCGTTTAAAAGCATTACACACATATGTATGAAATCTGATCAAATCAAGCTCGCTGTAATTTACTCATAAAGAGGATTTTATTCCTAAACTGCTGACATCACTGTGTCTTCTGGATGAGCGTTCTGAGTCCTTCTTCTGTTTTCTTTGAAGATAAAAGTCAATAAAAGTGATGAAGTTCTGCTGTTTGTTTTCTGGATTGTTTCAGGTGAATGTGAATGATGATGATGATGATGATGATGATGATGAAAACTCACGCGCTCTTCCTGCACAGATGATCTGAAGAAGAATGACAGTAGGAGCAGCAAACACTGACACCTCAACAATCACTAGAATCACTAGAAGACACAAGAACACCATTAAATCCATCAAACTCTCAAACACTACACAAGAGAAACAAACACAAGATGAGTTCAGTGAGAGTTTCACTCATGTACTTATGTAACAGGACACATGGATCACAATCAACACTTCATACCTCTTATTATTATTGATGTTGTAGTTGATGCTGTAAAAAACAAAGTTTAGTTAAGATGCGTCATAATGTGGAAACACACACACACACACACACAAACACAGAGATTGAAGTGAGACAGACGGTGGTGATGTACCTTGTTGTTGTGTAGTTTCTGGTGTGTTAAGAGTTGAGAATCTCTCAGGGTTTGTGGTGGTCACTAGAATCTTGTTTGAATCTGTAGAAGATGATGAATGTTCAGAGACATCATACTGTAGAACATCACAATCATATTTCATGTTTATGTCATTTCTTCATCATCAGTACAGAGTTTAATGACTGAAGTCACTTTGAGTTCAGGACACTCCTGTCAGAGTGATGTCTTACCTGTAAATCTGACAGTATATGTGACTGAGGTCTTGATGTCATTCTTGTGTTTGAGCACACATCTCAACTCTGTGTTGTCGTCTTCATTCACGAGTGTTGTAGTCAGAGAGATGAGACAGAGTTTATCTGATCTAATCTGATATCTGGAGTCTGTCTGTAGATCAACATCAGTCTGATTCATCCACACCAGCTGAAATCCATCATCACTGAACTCATGATCACAGTCATATGTAAACAGCCGACAGGAGAGAGTGACAGATGTGTTTGCTCTTATCTCAGTCTGTGATGAAGATGATGATGAAGACACTGAAACACAAATCACACAACACACTCATGTAGTACTCATGAGTTTCAGTGAAAACACAAGAGATAAAGAGAACTGTGATCTGAAGTTAAACATGTTCATATAAATGAAGAGAAACACTGACCATGAAGAACATGTAGATAAACACGTGAATCAGGTCCATGTAGACGTCCATTCACATATTGTCTGCAGGTGTAACGTCCATGATCATGTTGTGTTGTTTTATAGATGTTGAGAGAGCAGTCAGATGTCAGACTCAGTCTCTCAGATCTCTCTGTGTTATTCTTATTTATTCCTCCAGTAAACACTTCTTCAGATGATGTTGTATAATTATTATAGATCCATGTAGTTGAGGAGCATTGATGAAGAGCATCATTACAGGACAGAGACACACTTTCACCAGAACTGATGAACACATGAGTCACTTCTGCTTCACTCACACCTGAAACAGCAGATGACATCATTCATATTAATACATCACAATATATTCAAACAGTTTAATATTTATCTCTTATTATAAAACAGTCAGTTCTGGTCCTTGATTCTGATTGGCTGAGCGGAGATCTAAGCCGTTATAAAATACCTCAATTTATAACAGCTGACTGCACAACATAACCTTTATATCATTTTATTTACTTTATTTTATGAATCCTTGCTAAGCATATGGAAGAACCCCGTGAAGCAGTGGCTTACAGGGTATTTTACTCAACTTTGTGTCGTGCCACAACGCCCTTAGCTAACCCACTGCTTCTTGGGGCTTATTGCTTTAATGACAGATAGATTTTGATTATTTTTACATTATTTAAATCAGAAGATTTGACAGTAAATCATGTGATCTAGTTCCTCTATCATCGCTCTTGACATCAGACTTTTGAATGTGAGAATAAGACACATGAACTCTATGATAAATGTGACATGAGATGAAACTGAACATGTTTATCAGAATGTCAGTGAGAGTAATGAAATGAAATGTGATGAAATAAATGTGTTGTATAGTTTACCTGTGAATAGTGAAGAGAGAAGGATCAGTCCCAGCAGACATATATCACTCTTCTCAGTCATGTTGTGTTTCTCTTACTGAGTCTCTTCTCATCATCTACTTATATTTCTTCATGAGAACATTTGTAACTCTTCCTGTGTTTCTCATTTCCTCTTTTCACATCGACTGAGTCATGACACAATAACGGCCTACAACACATTCTGTACTTTAGTAATATTTGTAAAATACTTCTGTTGTCTTAAAATAATTGGACACAGGGATCAGTTATGACTTTTATTGTCAGAGATTTTAACAGGGTTAACTTGAAAAAGGTTTTCTCCAACTTCGTTCAACCAAGGAGAGATGATCACTTCTCCATTCTTCTTCTGTCTGCATGCAAACAAATGCAGGACATGAGTGAGGTCATCTTCACACTTCTTCAAAACCACAGATCCACAGATTACCCATGATGCAGCAGACACAGACATTAATGAACACACTAACTCTGTCACAGATTATATCAATATGTCCACTGATAATATCATCAGAAAAAATCCTTGGATGTTGAATGAATGAAGAACGGTTTACACTTAATCACAGACCACATGGGGAAACATAATTATGAAAACCCTGTGACATGGGTCATTCTTGAGCCAGGGGCGATTCTAGGATTTTTTCAACTGGGGGGCACATGAGGGGCCACAATTAATATAGAGGGGCCATTCTTATGTTGTGTATTTATGTAGAACTGTAGATATCCAAATCATTTCAAGTTCAGTAAGCTTTAAAATCAGCAATAAACAGTGATACCCTATTATCTTTTGATATCAGTTATTCACTGCTCTAAATCAAAACAATAAAATACAATTTATATTAACTTATCACTTTACAAAAGTGAAAGAAAAACTGTAATAAATAAAATAATCCAATGTCTGGGAAGAAGCATTAGGAAATGGGAATCAATTATCAGAGGCACTTTCTATGGGGGTAAAATTGTTGCATATTACCAAATAAATAAATTAAGATTCACAAACAAATGTAAAGAGATTCACAAAAGTATATCAAATTCACAAATAAATAGATTAAGCGATTTACAAATGCACAGAAAGCAATTCACAAATAAATGCCAGGCAGAGTTGTGTTTGTAAAATAATAAAACATTTGTAAAAAAAAAATGTTATTTGCAAATCTCATTTTATTTATTTGTGAGTTTATATTTTTTTGGGAAACTCTTTACATTTATTTGTGGATCTTAATCTATTTATTTGTGAATTTGATATACTTTTGTGAATCTCTTTACATTTGTTTTTGAATCTTAATCTATTTATTTGGTAATATGCAACAATTCTACCCCCAAACTTTCTGTTTCAAAGGCACATGAGACACACAGTTAGCAACAGTTCCTTAATGCAATTATGTATTGGCTATTTTACATGTAAAATAAAAAAGACATACCATCAGGTCCAGTAAGAGCAGTATCAGAAGTAAGTGGAAGCTCAGATTACACTTCTGAAGGTGGGTGACAAGTATCCATCTCTTTCACATCACTTTCACTCTCATCTGTTTCATCCCTAGAGACAGCTATAACACAAAGGCATATTAGTAAAATACAAGGATTTTAACTACATAACTGTATGCATTCATACAATAACAATCAGGAGTGCATTTTTTTCTGTATGATACTGAAATTACCAATATACTAAAGTACCAATATATCAATATAGGGACTTCTGTTATATAAATAAATGCGTAGCCCTGAATACAGCCTACCAAAGTCATGTCACTGTTAGTGATGGGAAGTTCGGATCATTTTATTGACTCGGACCTTTGAGTCTCGTTCATCAAAATGAACGAATCTTTTTTCGAGTCATATCGTTCCTTTCGTTCATTTAAGCAAAGTATAATTAAAATGTTACATGTCACTTTTCTTAACAAATCTACTACTTATTCAAACGTTATTTAATATCACATAACAACAAATACAAAACTATAATGCTACAATAAACAGAAAAGATGAATTACTTGTATACATGGGTATTTAGTCTATGAGTAGCTCACCTCACCTCTTATCTTGATTAATTTGTCATTTCACTGTCCTTTCTATCAATAGACAAACACTAGGACTAGGCTATTCACCCGTTTGTTAGGAAGGTTGTAAATTAGCTAATTTCTCTGTCCAAAACTGTCACGTCACATTACAAAAGACCGAACGACTCGAACCCGAAGACTCGGGATGTGAACAAATCAATTCTCTTTCCGGCTCTGATTGCATTTGTTAAACGTCGGAGCGTGTTGCGCAATGCGCATGCGCGACTGAACGAATCACTTTCCAAGACGACCCGTTCTTCCCGAGTCACATTTAAGATTCGTTCGAATCGTTCACAAACGACCCATCACTAGTCACTGTCCACTTTCTAGCTTGTCTACTAACCTGGGTGTACAGGGCTGTTCTGATTTATGCTCAAATCTTCCTGAACCAAGAGGTCTCCTGTTGAGCAGGCAGGCTCTGAACTCACTGTGTGTAACGTTAAACCATCACGCGGACTCTCCCTCACTGGCTGGCACTTTCTTTGCAGAAAAATACTGAATATCTCCCTGCCTTTACGTCCTGTTACACTGCCTGAGATAACAGAGGTAAAAAGGAGGAAATTACTATTTGTTTAAATGCTATGGTTTTATTGGCGGATGACAAAAACTTTACCTTTTATCACAACCAGCCCAGCTGGAAAATTATAAACTAAAAACAGGTAAAATGTTTAAACCCCCAAAAAACAAGTCATTATCAAGGCATGCGGTTCGAGACTTTAGAATATTCGTTCTCAAGACTCGAAGTCAATGTCATGTAACTTAATTTTCTTTATTTAGAGTGTAGTAACGTAACTCAAGACCTCCACCTCTGAAAGTTAACGTAACGTTAGCTTTTAAAGTGTTGAGCGTTAGCCTAGATAAACATCATACGATTTGTTCCGGCACCTCGCTTGCAATATCACTTGCTTATCGGCTGGGAAAAAAATCATAACGCAGGAAAACCCTGTTACATTCAGCCTCAGGAGCATAGTAACGTTAAATGTAATTATTAGCATTATGTTGGTCTGCTCTCAGAGAATACATCGAGCCTGGTCTGTCCTAACACTGAAAGACGGTAACGTTACCAAACTCTAGCACTGCAACAACTCGCTAATCGAAAGAAAATAAACTGTATAAAATAGATCAACTTACCGTGTGTTTTTTTTCCGTTGGAAAACAGTTTGCTATTCTTGGTCCTCGTTGAGAAGCATCGCGACGCGGAATCATAAATTATTCTACTACAAGCTGAAAGATTATGATTTGAATTTTTGAGTGACAGACAAGTAGAAGGGTGGGGGCACACTGGGGGGCCAATCAGTTTTCAGGAGGGGCCAGTGCCCCCATGGCCCCTCCCCTGTCTACGCCACTGTCTTGAGCTGAACACATTCAATGCACGGTTTGAGGATAGAAACAGCACCTAGGGCAGGTGTGACCAACTCTGTTCCTGGAGAACTTCCGTCCTTCTGAATCTGTGAGGCTTTTTCAACAAACTGCATGGTTTAATAGAAGCTTTTGACACAGTGCTCTACTTCGCTATCTGGTGGTCAATAAAAATTCCTACAGCGACTGTCTCACTCAGATGTGTTGTTATTATAAGCTTTATTTGTGTATTTAATATATAATTTAATAATATATAGCATTAGAAATATTGCAGCTTGTGTGTTTGCAGGGAATTTGCACAATACAATTATAATGAAGACTATTTTTTTTTTAATTTTTACTTGCTGTAAACATTTGTCGTTTCACTTTCTAAGTATTATATTTAATAAACCAATAAATTATGCCTGTGTTTTATTCATTGCACCCTTTTTGTGTGTTCCTCACTCACTGGTGCTCTGTTGTTTGAGTGTCATTGCTCAGAGCGTTTAGATGTTTGGAGTGACGAAGCATTGAAGATGTATAATTAGAATAAGACAAAGTTTGTTTGCATATCTCACGTGACACTTTATTAGGAGTGTAGAGACTGTTCCCACACTTGAGAACGGGGTCTCTTGTGCATTCTCATTTTAAAGATCAAACACACTTCTAACCACACGTGTAAGCGGCAGAGAACCGAGGACGCCGTTTATTAGCAGGAAACCAGTTTGTGATGAGGAAACACTTTTATACTTTTTGGGAACAGTGTTACACTTACTTACACATACTGCAATTTATTTTTTGACAACATGTCACTGTTTTTAGTAGTGGCCTAAATATAGCAATACATTACGTAAAATTGACATTACAAATGGTTGTAACATTTTTGATTTAAAACAAATATAAACATTGTTAATGAATAAGAATATAAGTTATTTGTGATGAAACATTATCTGTTATTTGATTATTTATTTATTGAGTACATGTTTGTCATTTTCCAGTTTTCCCTCTAATTTTCTGGTTTATTTTGTGACTGGACGGCAGTTTGTCTACACAAACATCTTTGTGTTTAATGTGTTAGATGTATGATGACAGACAGTTGCTAGTCTTCCTTTGAATTTCCACTTTTAGAATTTAATTTTCTTTGTACTGCAAGTTTGCAGTAAACAGCGGCCTCTGCTGTTCAAAACATATATTGCGATTCATATACAACCAGCTTGTCTCGTCACATTTAATAATCGATTTTCAACCGGCTCGCAGTGAATCGATCTATCTCTGCTCCAAAGTACAAAGTATAATTTCCGAAATTACGATTTTAATCATTTAATTTGAACAAAATAAGTACGTACTACAGTTACTGGAGACTACAACAGTAATCAATTTGTTAATTATCAGTTGTTTTGAATGTTTAATGAAAATATTGTATGCATTTACCTCAAAGTATGTTGTAATATCAAGAGGATTAATAAGAATTATGATTTTTGCAATAATGTTGCAGCCCTATGGGTATTTAAATATAGCAAGCTATTCATTCATGAAACTACTGAAATTAAATGCATATGTTTTCCCTACATTTATATTAAAAAACGTCTTCAGATACCAGTCGGGTTCCGGATTTAATGTTTTTACAGGTGGTTTCACAGATGAAACATGTGATGATCATGTGTCATGATCCACATGAAATAAACAATAGATAATGCAAGAAACAACAGAATATAAATACTTTAACAAGACTCTTTGAGAATTTTCAGTTTGATATAAGAAATGCGCCACAGCGACCGAGAAAAAATATAAATGTTGTCGATTTGCCATCTACTGGCTCATTAGGCAAAGTGTTTGCTCATCAGTTTTAGAACACAAGTTTGTAATTTAACATTGTTTACTATGTATTGTGTTCATGGCTCTTAAAAATTATTACAAAAATGTTAATGATCTTGCAGGACAATACTGTAAAGGTCTGCTCATAGCATGCTTTTGTCTTTGACAGACGCAGCTTGGACAGGTACTTTCATTTTATGTTTTGTATGATAACTTATTAAACATATCTCGCTAGTTAAACACCAACAGTTTATTTTATTTGATTTATGAATTTCAGTCTCTTTCCCTCTTCACTCTGAAAGTGAGGATTCAAGTTGAGGTGTTGCTTGTTTCTTCTTTTTGTTGTTCATAATGTTTGTATTCAGTTATTTCAGTTCCAAATGTATGCCGTATATCAGCTGTATTAGTTCTTTCTGTTATCAAATGATCATCCTAATTTTCATAGTTTTCTAATATTTATATTAACCTGATTTTATTATCTTATTAGCCTACCTGAATAAATACAGTTTATTTATAAAGGAGATGTTCGATCATATTGTATTATACATTCACTCATTGTTATTGTGTTCAAAATATTGATCAATTGCTTAATCAAATTAATAAAACATTTATGTTTCTTTACCAATGACTTCTCAATGTTCTTATCAGTCCCAAAAGAATTGTTATATCTTGAATATTTACGACACTTCACAGTGAAACCATAAAAGACTTAGACATAGCACCACAGTGACAAACACGAAGTCTACATTCAAGGCACAGCCAAAAGGATGCTTCACAGGTTTGGGTGAATAAAGGTCCAAAACGCACCACATAAGATGTGAAAATAACGTTATTTAACGTTTAAAAAAAAACACATAATGTGGCTCAATGCAGCAACAAACTGAGAACATAAAACTTTTCTGTTATCATGTTTATGTTTGATATCAGTGTTTAACAAATGTATTTAGTTTTAGTTTATGTAATTTGGGTTTTTGGGTTGTTGTTTTGGTACGTTAAGTGATCCTTGTAATTTTGGGAAACGCTTAGTGCCAGATTTTTAACTTTATCTGTCAATATGCTACATATTGTATTTTAATGTCATCCACCAGTGTTTTAGGGCACTTTTTTAAAAGTATTGATTTAGACACCTATAGGCACCGGCACCATTGAAAAGTATCGATTTGGCACCGGTATCGAAAAAGAAAAACGATACCCAACACTAAGCATAACAAACACAATTTCACAAAATGAGCTGTAAAGAGAGGCTGCAATCATATGAACCGCTGTCTTTATGTGAAGGTGATGTTAAATTCCACGACACATCTGAATCCGCCATGATAATTACGCAATGAATGAACAAACGCTTCCATCCATCCATTGTAACAAGAAAAGTGACATCTAGTGGATAGAAGTACCATTAACATTTAAGTGAATTAATGTTCACTGCTTGCGGAAATATGAAATAAATAAAATAGATATCGAATCCACCGCATTTAAGAAAACAATTAATAAATATTAAAAAAAAATGCCTAGGCCTACTTGTAATGTTCATATAACCAAAGAGCTTGACCAAAACATACATTACTTTTTTTATTTGAATTGAATTTGAATTGTTTGTTTGTGTTGCCTAAATATTTTTTAAACATATGTTGGATAGCTGGGATATAAAGATGGATTATCTTGAAACCTTCCACATATGATATACACACTGCATTATAATATGTTTATTAAATCTTTGGTCCAATTATTACATGTGACCACAACTAAATGATTAAATTCACTTCACAATAAAATAGTTGTATACTTAAAAAGGAAAAGTACACATGTAAGACACAGTCAGGTATTTATAAGTTCCATAACAAGGATCCCTGAAAGCTGCATTATCCGCAACGATGAAACAACTCGCCTTTCCATCACATCTGTGTCAATAAATACAAAGAACAGCAAAAACATTACAATTGTTTAAGTCACTTTCATATCTCATATCTCTTCAGAGACATTTACTGCTCTTACCTAACGGCCACCACACTTAGAGACGTACTCTGAGTGCAGCAAACATTTGAGAGCTGGTAAGAAGGTCTTCCAGTAGAGCAGGTCTGTCTGTCTGTACGCCCATAATTGGCTGAAAGGACTTTTATAGTTCCCTGGTCTGTTGATAAAATGAAACATTACCCACAAGTGTGTTTTATGATTTCTTAATGTGTTATTTGGTCTTGAAATTATTATACAACATGCAAATGCATTGTTTAAATGAAACCTAGAGAACTCACAACAGTTGAGGAAGGCAGTTTGTGATTCACAGGTAACTACAACCTTTGGTACACCTAAAGATGGAGACGAGAAGCAAATGAGAAGTTATGTTACAGTGTTACATTAACTGCGCCTCTAGTTTCTCTGTAAAACTTTAATTCATTCAATATTGTTCTCCGACTATTTTGTCACAAGCCATTTTATTTGTATGAGCAGAGCCCTGCTCGACTTTCACCTCTTCCACGGACACACACAGGCAGGATTGACGGTCATCAAAGGCAGTGGAGGAAACATCTATGTTGCCTTGAAAAATCCATCAGATAAAGGTATTGCGGGAGACAGGAAGTGGAGCAGCTTTGGATTCAGAAGCACCCTGATGCCTTCTGACCTTGTAATGCAGCTTTCGAAGGAAGCATTTTACTGCTTTTGGACAGAGCCTATCTCTCAGCACAGAGCAATTAGCTCAAAGACCCTAACACTGTTTAGCAACCAGATGGTTTACTTACTAACCAGCTATACATCCTAGCCTAGCAACGCCCTGTTACCAGCCAAAATAAACACCCTACAATTACCTAGCTACCAGCTTAGAGAGCCTCACAATGCCTAGCGACCACATGGAAAGCCCTAGTAACCATTTCAACACCCTAGAAATCAGCATATAGAGCCTAGAGTTAAGCAATGCCTAGCAACCACATGGAGCACCATGGTAACCACTACAACACCCTAGCAACACCTATGCACAAGCCAGACTACTTTACTAACAAGCAGGCACACCTTGGCAGCATCTACTAATTGCATGATAGACTCTAACAAAACCTAGCAACTAAAGGGAACACCTCAACTACACATGCCTAATTCTTATTTCCATCCCAATAAACCCTGTTAACATCATGCTAACTTGTGCTAACTTAAATTGATAGCATTTCAGTATTGTTACTGGACGAAGGCTGATTTTGTCTGTATGTGTCTGTGCTTTTGAGGGGATTGTTTTTATGTTTGTAATACTGTGTGTCTGTAAATCTTTCAGAAATATATCATTGTCACAGGATTGATGACTGTGTGAAGTCTGGATGAGATCAGTGACTTCAGCTGTTAGATGATGCTTCTCTTCATCAAGAATACCCAACATCACGCAGTTACACAGGTGATTTTGTGAGGTCTAGGGATCATTTAGGTGCAAAACTCACGTGTTTGTGGTGGTGGAGGTGCAACACACTTGTAAGACACAGTCAAGTATTTATAAGTTCCATAACAAGGATCCCTGAAAGCTGCATTCTCCGCAACAATGGAACAACTCGTCTTTCCATCACATCTGTGTCAATAAATACAAAGAACAGCAAAAACATAATAATTGATTACGTCACTTTCATATCTCATATCTCTTCAGAGACATTTACTGCTCTTACCTAACGGCCACCACACTTAGAGACGTACTCTGAGTGCAGCAAACATTTGAGAGCTGGTAAGAAGGTCTTCCAGTAGAGCAGGTCTGTCTGTCTGTACGCCCATAATTGGCTGAAAGGACTTTTATAGTTCCCTGGTCTGTTGAAAAATGTAACATTATCCACAAGTGTGTTTTATGTTTTCTTAATGTGTTATATGCAGGGATGCACATAAGTATTGCGCAGGTGTGCGACCAAAATTGAAAATGCGCTCTGTAAATAAGTTTAGACCTCTCATTTGTGTAGTGACATGGTTGAAACCTTTTAATGCACAATCACTGTTTCAGACCAACTAAATGTGATACTGGATAAGATTTCCGTTTGAACTGAATGCTGCTAAAACTACTGATATCTGGTTTGTTCAGGGTGTACATGATGCAAAACAGAGTTTTAGGAGTAGTTTTAGTAGTTTTAGTAGTATTTCCATTTGGTTATATGGTCTTAAAATCATTGTACAACATGCAAATGCATTGTTTAAAGGAAACACAGAGAACTCACAACAGTTGAGGAAGGCAGTTTGGGATTCACAGGTAACTACACTCCTTGATGGTGCACCTAAAGATGGAGACAAGTAGCATATTAGGAGTAGTGATGTTACAGTGTTACATTAACTGCACCTCTAATTTCTCTGTTAAAAAATAATCAAAGCAACAAGTTGGCACAAGCCAGACTACCAAACAGACAGGTGAGCCCTGAACACAAAATCACAACCACGATCGGGTCGTAACACAATAGGTTGCACATGACCTCATGTCACTGAGCAAAGTGCCTTCGGATGGCAAGCAGAGATATTCTACATAGTAATTTACTATTACAAACTCATAATGCATGTGTTTTGCATCATTTATGTTTGATCAGATCCATCAAATCATAAAACCACAAGGCAGTGGATTTGGGCAAATGGTTTTAGGCAAGCAGTGATTTTAGGCAAATGATGTGTTCATGTCATGTACCTCATATTACTTAGAAAATCCTTGAAGGAGGTTCAACTCTAATCTGCTGAGCAACAGCCAAGAAACCTTAAGATTGACAGAGGAGTGGACTAAAATGTCTCGTGACACCTGGTGACCAACTGACCAAATGTTTTACATCTGTGCTTGCCAACAAGGGTTTCTCCACAAGTACAAAGTTACAGTATGTTTTGCTTGGGCATCAAATACTTATTTCAGTAACTAAAATGCAAATCAATGTATAACCTCTCTTCATACATGTGACCCCTGATTCTTCTATCAGTTAAATTAAACCTGCCATAAAATTATTGACACTTCATTTCTTTGTAAGCAGCCAAACTTACAAAATCAGCAGCGAATTTCACTCAATGTATCTCTGTCTCTTAACTGTTTATTATTGTTGTATTCAGATCATGTTTTGTTAAGTAAAGGTTGGCTGTCACTCACCATTGTAGTGGATTAATCTCAGACCAATGCATTCAGATATTGAACAGAGAGCTATAAGAGAGAGTTTGAGTCTTTATCAAAACACACAAAATAAATGTTCATGACATTATAAAAGCAGAAACACAAACTCACCAATGACAAGAAGACTGAAATATAGAGTCTGAGCCATTTCTGAGGAAGAAACATCTTGTAAATCTCAAATGATAAATTCAATTGTCGTTTTTACTACTATACCTCCCCTTCGCACGCTGACATCAGTTAAACTTTAAGAAAACGACGGTTACAGTCAAAACTGTTACAGACAATTTTATTTGTTTTTTTAAGTATATTTATGTTATGGTTTATGCTTTTGCTTTATATTTAATATTAATAAAAAATGACATTGAAAAAGTTTTTTTCAATTAAAAGTAACCTGATATTTATTACAGACAAATATGTTTTTCTAAGCTTTTTATCCCATGCAAGGTTCTAATCTTTTCCCAAAAATGTTACCTTGTTTAATTTAATAGACGTATTATACACACAATAATTTCATTCAGAATACATTTGTTTAGTTGGGTCAACACAACAAACCAAATTAAATTAATTTACTTTCATATGTACAACTTCATATTATTTGTCAAAGAAAAATCAAATAGCATTCAGCTTAACTTTTTAAATGCTCAAAGTTATTATGAAGGAACTACACATGCCACTAAACCTTAGCTATATCATACTCGAGAGCAGCAAACGTGTTGTTCAACTTCAAAAGCTTTCAATCGTTGTATAACATCTGTTAAAATCGTTTGTATTTTAATTTACATTAAATAATGATCTGTTAATCATAAGGTTGTGTTTAAGAAGTTTATTGGTAAACATTCACAAACACATTAACTTATGTTTCTAGCTATTTGAATATATGGTAACTAATAATTTGTTAAGCAGTAATGTTAATGATTTATTAATGAACGTTATCATAAAGTGTTCCCTTAAGTTATAATGAGTCTGTTCAGCGCGTAAGAAACGAATCTGCTCCTCAGTACAATAATAACCAATAAAAACTAAATAACAGAATTGTTTCCTTGTTTTCATCTTGATTAAATAAATGTAACTTGCAGCATAAAATAACACTGATAAAACAACACTTTATTTTTACATTTACCCTCATTTTTCAAGGGTCTTGTAGAGCACAACACAAATTATTGGATCAATATGGGGAAAACTTATAATATTGGCTTTTACGAACAGTTTTTAATTTTTTGTGCAAAGTTTTTCCAGTGTGATACATGTTAGCTAATTTTAATTTAGACACCATTAAAATGAAATCATATCAAAATAATCATTTTAATAGGAATGAGAATGTAAATTGTTCTTACTTTTCAGCTGTTGTGTGTTGTGTGTTCCTCTCCTGAATCTGCTGCTGTATGTCTTGCGGTTTTTATGCCTTTGAGCACATCCCATCATTTGTACCTCTCATTAAAAAAAATCATGTTTTCATATTTGATTTCCTTGTTATTTGTGTATTTTTCTACCCACTGCTATTTCACTGTTACAACAAACAGAACTCAAATTTCAGGAAATGATGTGTGCATTCTTTTATTTCAAAAATTGACACGTGCCAGCCAATGTGTGTCAAGTAAATATACTGTATAGGCTTTGTTTAATAAACATTAGGGCTGTCAATAGATCACTTTTTTACCATTAATCTTCAAACTGAACATATCTTGATTATTTTGACATCATTTAATATATGCACACTGCAAAAATTTAACAGTTGGATCAATTAAAAAAAGGCCTTCAATTGGTAACACTTAGAAAAATTACGTTGATCCAATTTAAATGTCCTATAAGAACAGTCACCATCATGGTGATCAATGTTTCCTTGAGTTGTGCTCTTGACCCTTGACTTTTATATACAAATGTGTTTGCCACTGTGTGTTTAAAGTACATTTGTATCTTTACAATCTGTGTGTTTTTAAAGTATAACTGTTATTGTAAGGCAAATGAGAATTTTATCGACTGATGTTGGTTATTTAAATGTCCATCATCCTGTTCAATGCACTGATCTCATCTAGATTGCATGCTGTGCTGCTGAAAGAACATTATAGTGGAAGGGAATTTACTTGCATATTGACGTCTACAATGATTTCTGAAAACTGGACACAGATTTAATATTAAATCTCAGAAGAGTTTAGATGAACACAGACATCAAGAATCAGTGTATGAATCTCAACAATGGTTACAAAACTCATTCTTGACACCCAGCATGCATGCATGATCAGCCTGGCTATGGTTAGTAATATAACAATTTAAATTATATTTAATCATCCATTCATAAAAAAAGGTTTAATGGTCATCATAAGGTTTTTGAACCGATAAGGGAGTCTGACCCGTCGCCTAGGACCTGTTTGCCCTGGGAGACCCTACCTGGGGCATTTAGCCCCTGACAACATAGCTCCTGGGGTCTTTCGAGTACTCAAACCCCTCCACCACGGTAAGGTGGCAGTTCAAGTTTTTGAGCTGCTGCTCCTCCACATCAAGAGGGGTCAGCTGAGGTGGCACGGGCATCTTTTCCGGATGCCCCCTGGACATCTTCCCGGGAAGGTGTTCCGGGCATGTCCCACCGGAAGGAGACCCCGGGGAAGACCTAGTACATGCTGGAGGGACTATGTCTCCCGGCTGGCCTGGGAACGCCTCGTTGTGCCCCCCGGAAGAGCTGGAGGAAGTGTCTAGGGAGAGGGAAGTCTGGGCATCTCTGCTTAGACTGCTGCCCCCGCGACCCGGCCCAGGATAAGCGGAAGAAGATGGATGGATGGATGGATGGTTTAATGGTATTTTAATTGTATTAAATGAACAATATGAGTTTTTTCATTAATTAATTATATTAAATAGTTTATTGAATTGTGTAACTTTTTAGCCAAGTACTGATTCATCTACTGATAACCCAAAATAATACCGGCTAGATATACTTTTAAATAGTTTGTTGTGTATTAAAGTGAACTTTTATAGTCTGTTGAACTGGCATAAATGTAGCTCTGGTGGAGTTTCAGTTCTAGTGATTCCCAATTGCTAAGTTGCTTGCCTATAACAACCAGACTTAGGCAGTAAATTCATGTTTTTAGGAATTGGAATATGAATATTCGGTATCACTTCAGTATAGTACGCCATGTGAGGATATGCCGGTTTGCTGTGATAGAGTATGTGTGACCGAGATTGATAGTGCGTGTGTGAATGAGTTTGGTAGTGTGTGTGAAACCTTTGATAGTGTGTGAGTGACATTATAATAGTTTATGAGATAGAGTTTGATAGTTTGTGCGACAGTAAAGCTCTATTCACATGGGATTAGTATTATCTGGGGACCTCGTGTGATTTAGAAATCACCTCCTAACATGTGTATTTCGTTTGGCGCATTTGCACAGGATAAGTGAAGCCTGTTATTTTACTCAAATTTACAGACTTATATCGCAGATATGATGGCAAGGCTTTACGTATGTATAGTTTGTATATAGTTGTATGGTGTATAATGATATATGACCATACCAGTCAAGATTTGAGATCCGTGAACCGGACAGAAGATCACCAAACGCGATCGCGAGTCTCAAATGTTGCAGGAGTTTCCATGATAAGTAACAAAATGGAAGCCTCCTGGCCAAAACGACAGTGTTGGCAGGTATGGATATGACCCAGCACCCGAAATAATGTCAAAACACTTCAAAACAGCCTCCATTAATCACCACATTGCATACAACCTTGAAAATGGATATATGAGCCAAATCACAGAAATGTCGATTCACACAGGACTAATATTATCAGAGGACTTCCTTGTCCGTCAAAAGATGCTTGGTCATTTGCATGGGGAATTTTTACTTTACAGAATACAGACCTGGCCAAATTGCATGGGATAAGATCACAGAAAACATCTGCAAGTATTACTTATGACTATAGCAAATAATCCTTAGTGGTCGCTGAACCCTTTAATAATGTCGCCGAGGGGCCTGTACTTGCAAGATATCGGATAATGTTATATATCTGGATCGTTTTCTATAACATTTACCCAATAATTAAATACAACACTTTTACTTACTTTTACTTTAACTTAATCATGTACAAACTGAATAAAAATAGTGGCCTGTGCTTGTACCAAAACACGCATGTGTCTGAGAGTGCATGTGTCCTAGTGACATTACGCAGCTGAGAGTGCATCGTCTGCAGCCAAACTCTATTGTAGAGATCTACACTGTAAAAAATGTTCCGTATTTTCTACGGAAAAATACCGGCAGCTGTGGTTGCCAGGAAAATTCTGTAAAAAATACAGGAAAAGAATGTAAACAGCTTTGCAGTTTAAAACTTCAGGGCACAAACTTCAAACTGCGAATGAACTTAATACATTTGAGCTTTTTATATTAACAACATTTCTTTATAGAAAATGAAAACTTGGTCCAACTGCATAAAAGTGAAAACATAACATTTACTTAATTTATTTCTTTGTAATTCATTATTAAAGTCACTTTTAAACAAAGCAACATGCAGCATGACATCAGAATAGCTTTGCCTGACCGTGAGTTAAACACAGACTCCACTCTTCAGCATAGTGGTGACCCACATAACATTTAATATCAGAAAAGAAAAGAGAAAATACAAATTCCGTAGTTTTTACGGAAAAATACCGGCAGCTGTGGTTACCAGCAAACTACCGTAAAATTACGGGAACATCCTGTTTTTATTCATCCAATCAATTCACAGTGGAAAATCTGAACCACACCCACTATTCATCTTGTAAATACGTCAGAATACTGAAGACGATCATCACTTCTGCTTCACAGGGACTGCAGCATAACAGCCATGACTTGATGCTTTATTGGTTTATTCAAAGTCACCGTTTTTGTGATCAGGGTTTGCTTTCGTTGGCCTCTTTCAGCCGTCATACATAAGTTTCCAGTTATCTTTGTGCTGCTATGACATTGTTTTATATGAAACATAGTTTTGTAGCAAATCACATCAAAGGAAAGTGTGATTAGGTATTTACTAAATCTTTATCCGGGATGTTGTTTAATTACTTATTGTATTTTTTGTTACAAACACCTCAATGAATTCAGTTTTAAAATTCGCATTTCATGCAACAATCAATCTAAAAGTTTGCATTTTGTCTTTGACTTAGACATCAAGAATCAGTATATGAATCTCAACAGTGGTGACTAACAAATGAAAAGCTTACAGCCGCAATGCATGCTGGGAGTCATTGATGAGTTTTGTGCTTTGATGATACCCAGAATGCATTGCGTTTATCTTTAGAGGTTTTTTCTGTTGTCACCATTGTTGAGACTGTTATATTCTAGATATCTGCTAGAACATTTATCATGTGTTAGATGTGCTGTTAAAGACATTCAGTATATTAATTAATTTCATTCAATATCATAAATGAGGACAACAAGTAACTTTAAAGCTCTTCCTAAACTCTTGAACATGTACTTACTCACCAACACAAATAATTTTATGCTTTAGCTTTATCTGAGCTTTCCACCCACCTGAGTCAGTGTGTTTCAACTCATAGATGTCAATACTGGGGAAAAACTTCTTCACATGGAAAGCAAAGGGTCAAGACCACAACTAAAGCAAACACTCATCACCATAATGGTGACTCAACAAAACCATCAACATGTAAACTTGTGTTCATTTTCAATTAGAACATTTGTAGACGTGCAACAGAAATAAAGTGACAGTGGTGTCTGTAAGTGAAGGTGATAAAAGTGTTTGGGAGTTTGAAAGAAACTCCTTGTGAAAACTTTGGAATTTCACTGTTAATTTCCAAGAGAATTTGACAGGTTTTTCCGTATTTTATGGATGTTTTTTGACAACAGTTTTCTCTGTGAAAACTACAGAATTTCACTGTTATTTTCACAGCATTTTTTACAGGGTTTTTCCGTAAAAACAATGGAGTTTTTGCTGTTAATTTTACAGACAATTTTACAGTGTTTTTCTGTATTTTTATGGACACTTTCTGCTAACAGGTTTTTTGTGTGAAAACAACAGGATTTTACCGTTAATTTCACAGGCATTTTTTACAGTGTAGACCCATCCGAATTGGTACATAAGATCACAGTAGTTGTGTGAAGCAGATGTTGTTTTGAAAACTAGTCCCGTCTGAATAGGGCTAAAGACAAAAAAATACAAACATTGGAAATATCTTTGCTCGTTGTGAAAACAAGATTTAAATACTTTGCATCTTTGTTGAAAAGGTGTGATAATGAAACAATGTTTATAAATGAATTTTACATTATTACTAGTTCTGTTTTGGAGAAAAGGGTCGATGATCTCCAAACCTTATGTGAATAGTTTAGCTGTCAACGGTCTGTCAACAACCTGAAAAGATATCTACGATCTCAGGAAGTTTCTAAAAGCGATTTCCATATTGATTTTCATCCATAATAATAAATAATAAAAGGCAAATAGGCCTAACTACATAATGTAAATGTTTATGTTGTACTGTACTTCAAACAACACAAGATCTGATGAAAATGGTTTGATTGAACTGTTTGTATAGCAAGATTGCTGAATAAAAGTGATGATGTGTAATATGGTATAATATGGTATTCTGAAATGTATCAAATTTGGACTTTTGTTCGTTACACCAAGAAGGTCCTAAGCTGTACAGTCTGTTATCACTACATTTGTCAATCATAGCAGTGGGAACACATTCATGCCAAATTACGAAATAGTTTATGTGTTGCTGATGCAGAAAAGATTATTCATGCATTTGTGACCTCACGGCTTGACTATTGTAATGCTCTACTTAGTGGTTGTCCTGTATCATCGATAAACAAACTACAGTTAGTTCAGAATGCAGCTGCCAGAGTTCTTACTAGGTCAAGAAAATACGATCACATAACCCCAGTTTTATCATCGCTTCACTGGCTACCCATTAAGTATCGTATTGATTTTAAAATTCTTTTAATTACTTACAAAGCCCTGAACGGTTTAGCACCTACTTACTTAACTGAGCTTTTATCACATTACAACCCATCACGCTCTCTAAGATCTCAAAACTTAGGACTTTTGATAACACCTAGAATAACAAAATCCACCAAAGGTGGACGAGCTTTCTCATACGTAGCACCTAAACTCTGGAATAGCCTTCCTGATACTATTCGAGGGTCAGACACACTCTCCCAATTTAAATCTAGATTAAAGACACATCTTTTCAGCCAAGCTTTCACTTAATACATAGTTAATGAACAGCAGCTACGCTAATTATTCTCTTTATTCTCTTTCCGCCTCTGCCTCGGGATGCCCATCCCGAGGTAAGAAGAAGTTCCACCATTTCCAGACGACCGACAGATGCCCATCCCCAATCTGAGATTACACCAGATACAGCTGCAGACTGACTGACCATCCCAGCTCCATCTAAGGCAATTCCACCAGCTGCCAAGAGAAATATGACCATCGGACCATCCCAGCTCAGACCACTACATCCCCAACCAAGAGCAAAGACGGACTATTTGTCTTATTAATGCTGAAGTTACAATATTTGGTATTAAATGCTAAACGTAAACCACATGTCAGCAGTCTGAGTGCAGCTATGACACGTCAGAGGGGATCTGACCCTCCCGGTTGAGCCTGGTTTCTCCCGAGGTTTTTTTCTCCATTAATCAATCATTGGAGTTTGGGTTCCTCGACACAGCAGGGCAGTGTTGGCCTGCTCACGGGAGACTGCATTCATTCATTTATTTATTATTTATTTAGAAATTAGATGTTATTTATTAGAATGAACTTACTCGTTGTATAAATACCATGCACTGTGCTGTGTTTTTAACTTTTCTGTTTTTCCTGTTTGCCCCTGTAAAGCTGCTTTGAAACAAAACACATTGTGAAAAGCGCTATATAAATAAACTTGAATTGAATTGAATTGAAAATTCTGATAGTTGAGAATGTTGTTGTCAGATAAGGTGAATATTCTTGTTGGGCAATCTGTGATGAATATAAACACTTTGAGCTCACAGAAAACTCATGATGTGCTCACAATTTCATTAATGTTTTCTGTTTTATTCTCCTGGGTTTTTCCTTTATTAATACACAAGTGTTCTTATACACTGTTTTAAGCACTTAAAAGGAGAGCACTTAAATATTTAAATTTTAAGATGACTATTTAATTAAATGTTATTGAATTTTTATCACATTTTATAACATTTTTAAATACAAAATATGTAATAGAATATGTAGTAAAGAATAACTAAATGGTTCAAAGTATGTCATCACTTTTATCCACCATTAGTTAAATACAGAGATTAAGAGTTTCAGGAGAGAAGTTTTCTGTGAAATCCTGTTTTAACAAGAAACAGAAAGTACACAAAGGAGAAGAGGAAATATCAAATAATAATGTCAATATTTATTTGGTCTATATACTAAGTCTTTGTGGTGTGTTGTTTCTAAACACATGTATAATATTGTCCAGTAGTTACTGCTCTATTGTAGGCACTTCATTTATATTCCTTGTCGGTGCAACTATAGCGTCACTACACTCACGATGGCGTGAGTTCGATTCCAGTCTCGACGTCCCTTTGCCTGCCCTGCTTGCCCATCTGCCCAACGCTTTCCTTTCTGATCTCCACTTTCCTGTCCAAATAAAGGTAAAACCATCTGAAATATAACTTTAATACATATATATATATTATCTTTTTCCTTAACCTTAGAAGTTACATTTTCACAGAAACATATTCAAGATGTACAATTCTTACCACTTCAACAATTTGATCCTACAGTGATCCCTCATGAGCTCTCAGAATACTCATGATGTGATGTCACAATGTCAAACTAAAAGTGTAACCTCACAACACCCTCACTGTGTGCGCAACAGACTTACACAACACTCATACTGTGATAAAACAAAAAAAGGTTGGTGTGATTTAAAGGTGACATATTCCACAATGTTGTGTTTTTGTGGTCTAATGCAACAGGTGTTCACTCTTAGTTTGTGAAAAAACACATTATTCTTTACGTTTTACCTTTATTTTACAAAACAACATGATTTGTTCAGGTTTCTATGTAGTCCAAGTCACTGCACACTGGTGGTGTTTGAGGAGAGACTCCCCTCACTTGAATTGGAAAATAACATTTGAATGATGAATTTGCTCCAGTTTTGATTGACTGTCTTAAACTTCTACAATAAATCTTAAAGAGCGTAAAAATATCTATTTAAATCTTATATTAAAACCAAGAGTATCCAGCTGCAGGCCCGTAGGCACTCATTTAAGGACACATGATGCAGACCACCAGTCTCATGCCGGAAGGGGCGGACCAGCAGCATCGTGCGTTTATGGACACATGTATTAACAGCATGACGGACAGCAGGGTGAGTTCAGTCCAGTTTTGTTGCTGGACTTCCAACTTGCACAACCAAACCTCTACAGAAGAGTGTTCTTCAATGAACCGAAGAGAGCACACCTCACTCCTCTCTTCATTAAGTTACATTGGCTCCTGTAGTCGCTCGCATCAAATTCAAGACTCTGCTCCTGGCCTACAAGACCACGACAGGTTCTGCACCCCTTTATTTTCCTCACTGATGCAGAATTATTCACCCACCAGATCCCTACCTTTGCAATCGAACGACATCTTGTGGTCCCATACCAAAAAAGGTCAAAAATCTCTCTCAAGTACCTTCTCTGGATCAGTTACGCTTATGTGAAGTGATCTTCCAGCTGCTACAAGATCAGCAGATTCTGTGGCCATCTTTAAAAAATCGTCTGAAAACACATCTCATCTGTCAACACCTGACTGATCAGTTCTGACTTCTATCTCTTTTATACACTTTCAAAAAATAAAACTTGGCTCTGTTTACTGTGTTAGGCTAGAGACCAGTTTTTTACTGCACTAATGCTTTTTATTGTCCTCGTGTTATTCCAATTGCTTCCATTGTTTCCCTCATCTGTAAGTCCCTTTGAATAAAAGCGTTTGATAAATGACTAAATGTAAATGATAATATGATGTGAAAAATCAATGTATGTATTAAGTTAGGTGTTCATCACAACTATTATGTGCAAATCTTTCACATAGCGGCTGAGAAGATCATGTGTTTCTCTGCACTCCCTCCAGGATGTTTATGGAACCCGTCTCACCTGTAAAGCCCTCTGAATTGCAGGTGATCCCACCCACCAGACACACATCTTCTTCAGACTGCTGCCATCAGGGAGGACACTGAGGAGTCTACAGGGCAGGACCAGGGCAGCAGCTTCATCCATCAGGCAGACAGGATGCTAAACTCCCTAACGAGCCTGCCCCCCCACCTTTCTTGCCCCAGTCATCACTGACCTCTGACCTCATCCACAGGTCCGTCCACTCTATCTGCCATTACCTACCTTATTTTGACAAATAGAAGAGGTAGAGGATAGTGTAGTGTTAAGGGGCAGAAATGGTACTGGGCCTTTAATTTCTATTCATTTGAATTCTAAAAACAAATGAACAATTGACCCTAAAAGTGTACACTTTGTCAATAAGTTTTCGTTACAAACTGAACAGATATTGATATTATATTGCCATTAATTGAATATCAAATAAATAATATTTAGAATTCTGAAAAATAAAGTATATTTGACATTAAAAGTCTATACTTTGTGCCCAAGTGTTTGTTTCAAAATGAACCGATATTGATTATGTCAATATTATGAAAATTAAGTAAATATTATATCTAGTAAATTATAAAGCACTATGCAAACGTAGGTCACGCATTTTCTAGCGATCTCAGATATTGTACATAAAGTCACCAAAATCTATGTTAAAATAAGGACATTAGGTACAGAAACTACTGGTAGCACGATCTGTGTGGTTCACCTTCATTTCCAGCCTAAGACTGATGATCTGGATCATGTGACCTGAAACATGTAGGCCTGCAGCTGGATATATCTCATTAAAATGGATGTAGGAACTGATAAGTTTAATTATATTATTGATTTTTCATGTTCGTTTTGCTCATAATGTATGTATAAATATGTAAATGCATTGTCATTTACATACTGCATTGCCATGTTGCGTATTGCTTTTCAAATTGAAATTTGCTACCAATAGGCTTCCATACTGTGGAACTCTACCTACAATACCTACCTAAATAATACAAACCTAAAAAATATCAAACTAACTGATGTTGTCCAACGAGTCTATTTCAACTTCATATTTGTAGTTTGATTACTTTAGTTATTTTGGTCCTACAAAAAAAAGTGGTCCTATTTATAGTCACAACGTGATTGGACAGCTTTAATGATTATATTTTAAAACCGGACTACAGGACATCCAAAACAAGCCTCTATGAGGGTGTTTTAGCAAGCTGGTACCTCGCATAGAACTCATGAAGTGTTTAAAGCAGTTAATTAAAACCACACAACAGAAATTCTTAAAATATCAACAGAGCAGAACACTAAACATTACGTCTCTTCCCCATCTTGACAAAAGCACATGATATTATCTTATTTCTGTATTTAATATCAACATGTTGTCCCATTATTCACACATTCTGAGAAAGAGCTAATAAAGTGAGTTGTTGAAAAAACAGAAGATTAAACTGCATCTACTCTTTAGCACCTCTTATCTGTCTCACCTAAAGTCTTACTCAAATAAAACAAGAAAATATGTAAATTACACTTGCTAAATAAACAAAGAAGGTGCAGCAGAGCAGATATAATCGCATCATATCTCCTCTTCAGTATATCTCTTATCATTGGTATACATAGATAGACTTAAAGAAATGAGGAAATTAAATATGAAAATAAAACATTCAAATTTGTGGATGTGATGAAGAGCAGATATGATCACTTCAATATAGCTGATAGTAATGATGGCTGAACCCATTGTAATGTGGTGGATCTTAGACAATGTACGGTGGAAAAATCTGTCTTTTTTCTAAGAGTTTATTGAAACAAGATCGTGATAGTTCTGTGTTCAGCACACGGTTCAGATCCTGACCGGATAACAAAAACATTTTCTCAGAATCAGAAATAGCATAAATGGGAAGTTGACACACACAGAATATGTTTTGCAGGTGTGAGATTTCAAATATATGCAGACAGAGCAAAAGAAAGTATATAAAATTAAAATTAATTCAAAGAGACAATAGATATAAAGAGATAAATACAATAACAATACAAGTGAAAGAAAAGCAACTTACAGAGAGTTTTGGGAGCAATAAGCGATATGTCATACAGGAGCAATAATGCAACAGGTGCCAATACAAAGTTACTGGTTTCAACAAAAGCTAAACCTGTTGAGAAAAAGGTTTAGTTTTTTGTTCTTTTTCATTTGACTGTCAAGTATTCAAAGAAGAGATAAGTATTAAGTAGTTTTTTTATGTTGTGAGAGAAACCTTCTCCAAAGTTTTATGACCATCATCTCTCCAGGGGTCCCAGACGCCCTTCTGCTATTGTAACAGTGTTTAATTTAACATTTAATTTAACTAGTTGAGTGAATTTCATCAAATAAAGCATTTCGTAGTAGTTATTGGTGTTTGAGGGCCCCCCTCCTGTGGCTGGTAATGGTACTGCAGACATTGTGAAAGAATCCTTTATGTGAATGTGTGTCCTTCACCCGTCTGATACACTATCAGTAAACTGTTAAAAGAACACAACACCTTTGTAAGATTATTACTTTTGAGTCTAGTCGATGGAACACATAACGTTTTGGGGACCAAGAATGACACAGACACAGAAGTGCAGTTCACTCAAGTCCAATGTTTATTAAGGACAGATCCAATATATGAGAATAAATGAGGAAGTGAACTATGATCTGATTCAGATATTTCTTTACATGGAAAATCACAAGAGCTCAAAGTTATTATTATAACCTCTGCTAAGGTAAGTAACACTGTGTGGGACACAGGCAAACCTAAAGTCTCACAACCTTATCCCCCATCTGAGGATATCCAGAGAAACTTCTCTGACAAAACTACACTAAACTGTACTTTTAGAGTTGTGGACTTGACTCTCATGACTTGGACTCGACTCGACAAAATCAGAGAAGACTTGGACAGACTTGAACACTATGACTCTGTAAGTCTTTATATATTTTAGATCAAACATTGAAGTTGTGATCATGGTGAGATGTTCTCTGGAGCGGATCACACAGGTAAGAGCTGCGCTGTGTTTGACACTGAATGCTGTGACGCGGGCGTTTGTCATTTATTAAATCTGTTCAGTGTTTTAAGACACATAACGTTTATTTAATATTTCGGACAGTAGACACAAGTACTAGTAAACTGTTAATAATGTATTTAAAATACTTTAACTTCTCTGTAAGCAACAATTATAAAGCTTTCGACCTTAAATTTAATCTCAAACGCATCCAATTGTGTATAAAATAATAACGCTCTCTATTCTCCCTGGTCTCCCTCACACTCAGTCATTCATTTAGTGTCGGGAGAAATGGGTGAGCTCACATGTTCAGAGGTGGGTAGAGTAGACAAAATCTTTACTCAAGTAAAAGTACAGGTAACAAGACAAATTATTATCCAAGTAAAAGTTAAAGTCACTATTTTAAAAATGACTTGAGAAAAAGTAAAAAAGTTTGCAATGAAAAAACTACTCAAGTAGACAGTTACTTTTAATCTGATTATAGGCCTACTATTCATAAAATGTATATTAACGCCAGGATTTTAATCAATATTTGTAATTATCATAAGCAGATATCTTTGCAATATACACACAGAGACTTAAGAATAGACAAATACAGAAGAGACAAGCATTTCTATACATTTCATATAATGTGCAATTCCCTGAAAATCTTGTGAATGAGTTTTTAATCTGGTGCCTCAAATACCCATTTGAGATCTCTCTTCAAATTTGTAAAGCATTTGTTTTATTTTTAGTGCATGATTCTTCATAGTCACGTGTCATTTTCAGGATTGTCACATCCATAACGCTACATATTGCTCATAAATGGAAACATGAAAGTGAATATAAAGAAACTATTTCATGTTCCATGAAGAGGCATCCCTTCTCCATTCATTTGGGTATTATTGTGTAACAAAGTTCAATAAAAGGAAGGAAGTCCTGTGCTCGTGCATTGTTTCTTGTTCTTGTACCTGTGTACTTGTATCCATTGCTGTTTGCTTCGTCCTTGTTCCTGTTTCACTGTAAATTGTAAGTGTTAGTTTTGTGGTTATATCCAGTATTTGTTTTCTAGTTTAGTAAGTCAGTGTTTGTTGTTTAAAGTTTATATATTCCTGTCCTGTTTTCCCCCTCATGGGTTTTTGTTTTGCCTGTTCTATAAGTGTTGTTTTGTTAATAAATCCTTGTTACCACCTTTACCGTCTGTGTCTGCCTGCATTTGGGTTCCCACGCCATGTCTCCACCGGAGATCCGTGACAAATATAAATGTAAAACATGTTCGGGCCCGGTCCTCTCTCTTCGACGGTCCGGTCGCTCGTTCTCTTGTATGCTCCCAATCTCCTACGTGATTCGAGCCCGATGTGTGCACAGCTGGCGCTCATTCACAATTACTCACCGGACTCGAACCACGGTCTCGCCTCGCCTACTCTACTACATATTGCTTCAGGATTGTGCATTTTATTTTACAGAAATCCTACAAAGTTTATTGTCTCCCGAAAACCGCATCCTTTCATTGTCACATCCACGCATGGTTATTTCCCTTTTTTTAAATTTAAATTTTTCATAGACTGACATTTTTTGATGTTAAGACCCTATCAACAAGAGTTCAGTAAAATATAAACAGATGGTTCAATATAATCGTAATAAAATTCATTCTTTGAGCATTTTTATGTCACGTCCATAACGCTGGAACTGCCCTAGTCCTGATGTCAATGTAGTTTACACAACTTATTTACAATAATAGATCATGTCAAACTAAACTGAACCTGCAGAGTTTTGTGTCAGAAATGCATTTAACTAAACTCAGAGCATTTCCTAAGATGTTCCACAACATCAGCAGTAATCTCTATATGAAATACACATTATTGACGAAGCTCATGTTTTCTCGTGTTGTGTCACACACTATGTCACGTGTTGTGTCTTTGTGTGTGCTGTCCATTGTGAGTGGACACAGGGCTTGTGAAGCATCAGTGCAGCAGTGTTGGAGTAGTAGTGAAGTAGTAGTGCTTGTAGGTCTTGTAGTTCTGCTTACCACTTTCTGCTTTTACCTGCTGCCACCAGATAGCCCCTTTTTTTTTTTTCAGGGGCGAAAATAGGAGCCGAGTGTGTAAGACTCCTCAGCCGGTACATAGCCTCCCCACTGCCAAGATCTCATTCACGCCTCCTCGTGGCACACATGGTAACTGGTCCCTTGCGGTTCCAGGCTATGTTGTACGGGATCTCGGAGCAGCAGCGGGCCCCAGAGACGCGGCATGCAGGCCCATCAATGAATGGAAATGCCCTGCTGCCCGTCAACCACTGTCCCAGCTATGGGTAAATAGTCCCAACTATGGGTAAATAGCAAAGACCCCAACGGCGGCGCAGGCGGAAGATGGTGCTGTAAGAACCACCGAAACGGCAGGGAAGGCGGAAGAAGGCAAACCCACAGCCACGTGGTTTAACTCGGGAGGGTACAGCGGGTAGGGGAGTAAACCCCGAAGACAAATCTGCACTTAGGGACCGGCATAGGCGTAGTCAAACTGACCGGACCACCGGCAGCACCCTGCAACTTCCTGCCAGACGAAGGTCGTCATGGGTTCCCTCATGCCACTGGAGGTTCATCTGCAGGAGTGACGATGGTGGGAGTTAGGTCTACGTACCCACAACCTCACCTTAATCCTCACCTACGCGCAAGCATCTTGCTCCCCCCCCATAAAACTCCTGTGGCGATGTGGAATGGTGGTGGGCACAGGCCAAGGATGTGGCTGGGAGTGTCTAGCCAAACCATGCACGCAGGCGGCAATGGAGTGATGGTTGCTAGGCCTGCGGGAGGGAGCAGCGCGTCTTTTCGGCAGCTTCCATTGCGACCGAGCAGCCCCACACTGCTCACCTCTGTGATGGGGAAGGACCTGGAAAAGGTGGTCCAAAAATTGTATGCTCCCCACACTCTGGATGGTAGACCGCAACTGTCGGAGCATCCCCCTATCGTGGTCGTAAAATCAAAGTGAAAAATAAGCTAAGCATTGCTTCGTGGAACGTTCGTACACTGCTGGACCTGGCCGAAACTCCGGACAGGCCCCACCGCAGGACAGCACTCGTGGCGCTCGAGCTTGCAAGATATAATATCGACATTGCAGCTCTCAGCGAGACCAGACTACATGGGGAGGACTCCTTGACAGAGGTGGGTGCTGGGTACACCTTCTTTTGGAAGGGGGTCCCCGAAGGCATTCTTCATAATCATGGTGTTGGCTTTGCTGTGAAGTCTAAACTGCTGCAGCGCATTACGGAAACCCCTATCGGCATCAATGAAAAATTTATGACATGGCGTATTCCCTTGGCAAAGGAACGCTTCGCCACTCTTATCAGTGCATACGCTCCAACTCTTGATGCCGAGTACAACATCAAAGAGGATTTCTACAGAGCTCTTGATGCCTTCCTACAGAAAACCCCGGCTACGGACAGACTCATACTCACAGTGTCCTGGGACATGAAGACGGTGTCCATGTGGAATACCGACTTGACGGAAGCCTTTTCAACATCCGTCGGCTTCAAGCCCGCACAAAGACAAAGACCCGCCAGATCTGTGAGCTTCAGTATGATGATGACGGGCAGTCTTAGCCCACAACCCGGACTCTATGCAGTACGCCCTTAACACAATATCCAGTCTGTACCAATCTTTCGGCCTACAGGTTAACACTCAAAAAACCGAGGTCATGTTTTATCTCACCACCCCCGTTCCCATAGCCCCCAGTTCCCATAGCCCCCTTGACACAGAAATACATACCTGGATAAATAAAGCTTCATCATCTTTTGGACGCTTTCGCAGCAGGGTTTTTGAAAATCGTAACTTGAAGGTCAGTACCAAGTGTCAAGTTCTCAAGGTTCTTTGCCTCAATGTCTGCCCAAACTTAAATAAACAGCTTCAATCAACTCTGGAGGGTGCATGGAATAACTCAAAACATCTGATTCTTCTTCATCAAAGCAATTTATTGGAAATCTCTCAAGAATGATTTGATCTTGTACTTGTTTCAATGATAATTTCAGATGGTTAGCTTAATAACCTATACAGAAATAAATAAATATAAATATATGAGTCACTACACACAGTATTGAGACCAATGTACATTCAATTATATTAAAGTACAATCAACATTGTGAAGATATTAACAGTTTACATATCAATGTAAAAGCAAATGCACATGGCACATGTCCAATTAGCATGTTGGATTCTAAACCTGCTTGCATCACCAAACAGCTTCCAAACATACACAACATTTGTAGTCACTAAATAAATTAATCTTTGTCCTACCAGTAGCATCTCAAAGTTGATGAACACATTGTGGCCTTTCCCAGCAGTTTTTGAACAATCTTTCTCTCTTTTGGCTTTACAACCACCAAACCCGCCAACTTGGGTGGAAGAAGCAATCCACTGTTACCAAAAGATCTCTCCTTGCTGGTAATCACACACACCTGCATTTATGTTTCATGTGCAGTTTCAATGGCCAATCAGCTTCCTTGTTTCTTCCAGGTTGCACTTTGTGCTCACAACCAATAGGCTGCACTCATTTTTACCTTAAATCTCTATATTTAACAATGATGGATATATAACGGTCCTTTTCTTTTCCTTCAATTTCAAATTCAGCTCAACACCAAGGTTGCTGTTTACAACGCAGTATGTCTCTCCACTCTGCTTTATGGGGCAGAGTCATGGACCCTATACCGCCAGCACATCATCAACCTAGAGGCCTTCCATATTCGCTGCTTACAGAAGATTAGCTTGTCCTGGAAAGATCAAGGCCCCCATACAGTTATCCTCAGCAACACTGACTCAATCTGTATGGAAAAACATCTGCGATGGATAGGGCACACCATACGCATGCCTAAACATCGCCTGCCCCACCAAGTCCTCTACAGTCAACTAGTGGGTGCTAAACGCTCCGCTGGAGGGCAAAAGCGTCGTTTTAAGGACTATACCAAGGACCTCCTAAAGTGAGCAAACATCCCCCCAACGCAGCTAGAATATCTGGCACTTAACAGGTCAGCCTGGCAGGCCACCTGTGCCACTGCGGTCTCTCAAATACACCAAACCAACCAAGACCAACGATCCATGAAGCGAATCAAGCGACACCAACGGGCGGCTGGTACCTCCCTGGTATCTGGTTTCTCCTGCTCCATCTGCGGTCGATTGTGCTGCTCAAGGATCGGACTTTATGCCCATGAGAAGTGGCACCAGCGGCAAGGTTGTTGAACTCCCACCCTCCACCCCCATC
The DNA here is from genome assembly GCF_015846415.1 of Triplophysa dalaica. NCBI lineage: Eukaryota > Metazoa > Chordata > Actinopteri > Cypriniformes > Nemacheilidae > Triplophysa > Triplophysa dalaica. The sequence continues at coordinate 26,061,523 of NC_079546.1, read as the reverse complement.
CATCGAGCAAGCGTCATCATCGAATATGATGGACAGCTAAGAGTGCTAGGGATGTGCGATGCCACCTTTTTTTGATGCGATACGATACCGATACTTTTTCTTGAAATTTTACTGATGCTGACACTGATGACGGAGATGATTTTTTTTAAATATATATTTTTAAATAAAAATATATTTACAATTTAAAACAAATAACATACTTGTACTAGCTATTAATAACACAATTATTAAAAAAAGTAATTAAAATAAATAAATTAAATGTTTTAACAACCTGTTTACTAAAATATTGAATAAATAAAATAAATCTTAATAAAATAAACAAAAATACCACCAACAAAAAAATTGCATATTTTCAAGGCCGTCTTATTTTTAAACTAGCCATTATTCTTGGGCTTTAACAGCTTGTTTGTACTATAACAGACTGTATTTTGAAGAAAACAAATATTGATTAACCAACAAATATCTTAAAACAATTAATAAAATTACAAACAACATAAACTGTGCATACTTTAATTTCTGTTTCCCTTAAATTGCTGATTAATTCTTAATCTTTAAGCTGTAGATTGGAGTTACGAAAAGCAACATGTCAAAATTTTGGTTGCAGCCGATTTCGACTCTGACTAATTGTCTCTCTGGCCTTGGAAAACAGCCTCTCAGCTGGAACAGAGGTTGCTACAATTCCAAGGTAACTTGAATAGCACGTCCATGACAGAGTGTCACTGATCGGCATGCACAGAGCTAACAACATTTAGTTCACGAGTTCATCTTAGCAAATAATTAAAGGGGGGGCAGCGTGGATACGCTGAGAATTTAGTATGCGTATTTGGCATGCTGTCCGGGGAGAGGGCTTCGGGGTCGGCATTCTCTCCCGACCCCGGAGCGCTCCCCCTTGTTCAGGGCGAGAGCTCTGGTCTCTGTTTGCCCGTGCCCCGAGCGCTTTCCCCCCCTTTTGGGTAGAAAATAGTTTTTTATGGTGAGGAGTCGGGGTGGAGGTGGGATGCTGCAAAATCTATGAATATAGGAGGTAAGGCGGTTTCACGATTTATAGAGCTCGTTCTGGTTTGGAAGGATAAGTGATGTGATTGCTAATGCCGGGCAGCTGCGTGATTTCTGATGCCGTGCAGCTGCTTAATTATTTGCACGTGCTCCTCCCGAACTTTGTTAATAAAACATCATTTCACGAGTTCACCTTAGCAAATAATTAAAGGGGGGCAGCGTGGATACGCTGAGAATTTAGTATGCGTATTTGGCATGCTGTCCGGGGAGAGGGCTCCGGGGTCGGCATTCTCTCCCGACCCCGGAGCGCTCCCCCTTGTTCGGGGCGAGGGCTTTGGTCTCTGTTTGCCCGTGCCCCGAGCGCTTTCCCCCAAAAATGCGACTAATGCAGGACAGCAGCCAAAGCTGGGCGTTATTGCCCCCCAAAATATTAGCAAGGTTTACAGCTGTGAGTTGCTGGGCTTCGTTTTGAGTAGGGTCCCGGCTGGAGCCTCTGCGGAGTTTATTTCTGTGGGCTTCTGTGCGGTACGGATACTGGTGTGGTCATTGGAAATGTGGATGAGGCCCCTGTGTTGAAGGTGCTGCTGCTGCGGTTTAAACGACGTGTATGGGAACCCCTACTGGGACGGTGCTACATCTGAGGCGGTAGAAAGATACTGCCGGGGCGGCGTTGCTGCGGCGGATTTAGATATATATAAAAGGGGGCCCCGGCTGGGGTAGCACTGCTGCGGTAGTGTAAACAACGGATAAAGGCCCCTGCTGGGGTGGCGTTGCTGCTGCGGTGTGAAAATGTAGAAGAGAGACCCCTGCTGGGGTTGCGCTGCTGCTGCAGTGTGGAATATAGGTAGAACCCCTGCTGGGGTGTCGATGCTGGTGCAGTGGGAAATACAGATGAAGGCCCCTACTGGGGAAGCACTGCTGCTGCAGTGTGAAATATAGATAGAGACCCCTGCTGGGGTGGTACTGCTGCGGCAGTGTGAGATAGAGGCCCCTGCTGGGGCGGTACTGCTGCTGCAGTGTGAAATAAAAGCCCCTGCTGGGGCGTCACTGCTGTTGCAGTGGGAAATACAAGTGAAGGCCCCTGCTGGGGTGGCACTGCTGCTGCAGTTGGAAATATAGATGGAAACCCCTGCTGGGGAGCACTGCTGCTGCAGTGTGAAATATAGATAAAGGCCCCTGCTGGGGTGTCACTGCTGCTGCAGTGGGAAATACAGATAAAGACCCCTCCTGGGGTGGCACTGCTGCTGCAGTGTGACAAGTAGATACAAGCCCCTGCTGGGGCGTCACTGCTGGTGCAGTGGGAAATACAGGTGAGGGCCCCTGCTGGGGAAGCACTGCTGCTGCAGTGTGAAATATAGATAAAGACCCCTGCTGGGGTGGCACTGCTGCTGCGGTGCGAAATACAAGTGAAGGCCCCTGCTGGGGTGGCACTGCTGCTGCAGTTGGAAATATAGATGGAAACCCCTGCTGGGGTGGCACTGCTGCTGCAGTGTGAAATATAGATAAAAGCCCCTGCTGGGGCGTCACTGCTGCTTCGGTGGGAAATGCAGGTGAAAGCCCCCCTGCTGGGGAAGCACTGCTGCTGCAGTGTGAAATATAGGTAAGGACCCCTGCTGGGTTGGCACTGCTGCTGCAGTGTGAGATGTAGGTGAGGACCCCTGCTGGGGTGGCACTGCTGCGGCAGTGTGGAAAATAAGAAAGAAGACCTCTGCTGGTTTGACTCTGTGGCTGTGGGTTGCTGGTGTGTGTGGGCGGTTGGCGGCAGACAGGGATTTACAGTTTGGTTGGTGAGGGTTGGTTGTGCTCTTTATTAAGATTGTGTGTTTCTAGCTGGCGGTGGGTTTGGGGTTTTTTGTATGGTTGGAGGTTCCTGGCTTAGAAGGTGATGTTGTTGAGGGAGGCGTTGGGAATGGGCTTCGGCGGGTGGTCTAAGGGAATATGAGTTCCGAATAGGGAGGTACTGGGGTGGGGTGTAGGTCCGATTCCGGTGCCAGCTGCCAGAATTTCTTGAAAGCGAAGCGGGAGAGTGAACCTGCTATTTATTTATTTTTTGACCTGGGGATGTGTTTTGCGGTTATTATGAATTGGTCGCAAGCTGATATCCAAGTTAGTCTTCTTATCAAAGGCGTTAGTGTGGGGGAGTGTGAACGGCCTTTGTTGATGCAATGCACGGCTGCTTCGTTGTCGCAGTAAACTGAAATTTTGCTGGTTGACCATTCTTTCCCCAAAAAGAGTTTAGCAAAAAGCTTTTGGACTATTAAGAGGTGTGCGGCTGGGATGGAGTTGTGAGGGGAGATTATTAGAAAATCGTCTAGTAGGTGAATGATGTATGGAATTGCGTAGTTGTTGGACAGAATCTAACAGATTGCTTCTGACAACATGTCGAAAATTCTTGGGCTGCTTCGGCATCCGAAGGTCAGGCGGACGGAAAAATCGAACTTTTGGTTCCAACGAATTCCAAATAGGTGCCAGAAATCTGGTTGAATCGGCATTATTTTAAAAGCGGAGGTGATGTCGACTTTGGCTAGCCATGCGCTGCGCCCTGCTTTTTTGATCAGGGTTATTGCTTGTTCAATGTCGTGGTAGTGGAGGGAGAATTCTTCGAGTGGTATGATGCTGTTGATGCTTGGGATTATGGAATTATGTGGTGATGAGAGGTCGATAATTAGACGTTTTTTACCGGAAAATTTTCTGGTTGCTATGCCTATGGGGCTGATGCGGAAAACGCTGAAGGGGGGTTTGTGGAATGGACCTATCATGAAATTTGCGTCGGTTTCGCTTTTGATTAAATTGTCGACTATTTCTGGTTCGGCGAGGGCGGACTGGAGGTTAGCGCAGGTGGTGCTCTCGGATGGGAGGCTTTCGACACCGGGGTTGAAGCCGTGTTTAAGCCCTGACAGTAGAAACTCTGAGAAATTAGCATCGGGGTGTTGTGACAATTCTAGAAAAAAGGTAATGAACGTTCACAGGAGTCGAGAGGTAGTTTCTGTAATTTTTATTTGCGAATTTTTCTCTGGGCATATAAAGCGGGCATGGGCGCCGCCACAAAAATCGCAAATATGCAAATAATTACAACGGTGCCTGGTGCAGGTGCTGTGGTTGAAATTCAGGCAGACTTGGTTCTTGGTCCGGTTGCGGTAGTTGGCTGGTGGTGCGGAACGGGTGCTTGTGCGGGGAACGTAGCTGGTTGATTTTTCCTGCTGCGGTTCGGGGCAGGGCGGAATGGAGGGGTTGATTTTGGGGCATGCTGTGGTTGAGTGGGTCAGTGATCGGCAGACGGCGCAGGAGTTGTTGTGGCATCCGGTGAATATCCTATTATGGAGTTCGTTGTCGAGGGCTCCCCAATATGGACATTGGTTCCACTGGGCGACTCTTATCGCGCATTTTGCGGAAAAAAGCTTGTGATAGGTGTAGAAATGGGTTCCTCCGTATGACAGCGCGAGCTCAGCGACAATTGCGAGAAAGTCGCTAAGCTCGCGTCTCCTGTGTGGAAATGTGGTGCATATTATGTCCGTGTAGCGTGTGAATGCAATAGTGAACTCGGTGAATGACAATAGTCATGAGTGGTTATGTGCGGTGTTTTTTAAAGTGACGGAGAAATCGCCGCAATTGATGTGGCGATCAGTGGGGGTTGGAGGGATGGGAGATAGGAGGGTGAAGAGGTCGATGTCAGCTCCTGCGAGGATCTGATCCCTTATGCTACCGGCTAGTGGGGGAGGTTCTAGGGCTGGGGCGTTTGGGGGTATGGCCATGGGTGTTGCAGAGTGGAGGGTAAAAGCGGTGCGAGAGCTGGATAGTGTGGGCGGGAAGGTTGCGGCTGCTGGAGCCGCACAAAGCGCGATGCCACATTCGCACGCGGTTCCAGCAGCCGCAGCCTGTGGTAATAGGAAAGGTGAAAAAGGTTTGGGCCTGCGCCTGTGCCGGAGGCAACCTTGCGGCATCTGATGGCATTGGGGCTGCAGGCCAGAGCCCGGAGGGAAAGTGGGAAGGAGTATAGCCTGATAGGGTAGGAAAAGTTGCCGCTGGCAGGCGGGTGCTCGCGCTGCCGTGGCGGTGGAGAGTCAGCGTGGGGTCGTCGGAGGAGCTGGACTCGGGTGATCATGCGCCCAACTGGTTGCTGGTATCCGCGTGGTCCGGGGCGTGGCCTAAGCTGGCCGAGGGCCGTCGATGCTTGCTTTGTGAACGGCGCCTCTTCCTCGGTGCGGTTGGAGTGGTCGCTGCCTGGTGTTGGGAGATCGTGGTGTTTCGTATCTTGGCAGTGGCTTTTGGTTTTGCAGATGGTGCCGTTGTTGGAGCTCCGGGTTGGCTGGCGGTGTAAATGTTGTTGTAACAAATCTCAATAAAATGGAAGGAAGGAGGCGGGAACCGGCAGACATTAAACATTTATTAACAGAAATAAAAACAGCCGGCGGCCCCTCACGGACGACCGCCGGCGAAATAATATAAATATAAATACAAACATAACATCAGTTCGGGCCCGGTCCTCTCTCTTCGACGGTCCGGTCGCTCGTTCCTTTTATATGCTCCCATCTCCTACGTGATTCGAGCCCGGTATGCGCACAGCTGGCGCTAATTCACAACTACTCACCGGACTCGAACCACGGTCTCGCCCCGCCTACTCTACTACAGTTGTACAGCTCCGATTTGGTTGCTTTCCTGGAGAAATGTCTGCGTTTCCTAAAGCCTGTCGTAGGGTTACGACGGTCCACTTCCTCATCTCGGGAACCGTTGGGCCGAGGTGTAAGAGGACGCGGACGAAGTTGCCGAAGCCCTGGATGGCGGAGGTGATGACGCTGCATTGCTCCGTCGTTTTGGGGTGCGACGGACGGTGCGGGAGGGCTGGCGGCCTCTTGGTGTCTCAGTCGTCTTACCCGCGGTGGCTTCTAGGCTGGTGTTGGTGCTTTGATGGGCGGCCGGGTTTCCTGAAGGACCCTGGGCCGCGAGGGATTCGTTGTTATCCGTATCTGCGGTTTCGTACTCAGACATGCTGCGTTATGCTGCAAATCTATGAATGGAGGAGGTAAGGCGGTTTCACGATTTATAGAGCTCGTTCTGGTTTGGAAGGATAAGTGATGTGATTGCTAATGCCGGGCAGCTGCGTGATTTCTGATGCCGTGCAGCTGCTTAATTATTTGCACGTGCTGCTCCCGAACTTTGTTAACAAAACATCATTTACGCTGAAACAATTAATGTAATTAACCAGATAATCAATACTTTTCTGAAAATATCAATACCTATATAGCAGCTTTTGAGAATCGATATATTGATACTGCAGCATCGATGTGCACATCCCTAGTCTATGCTCTTGTACTGATGGGAATGGGGAAGAACATGCCAGTACTGCTTGTGAGTGAGCTCATAACAAATGAGGACTCCATTCCACCCTAGACACATTGGCTAATGGAAACAATAAGGGCCCTTGGTCATATAACATCATTCCAGGTACATCAAGAGGACACTGAGTTCAGCTGGGGACTAATGTCAAGTGTCCTTCTGGCATTTAACAAGAAGAGCATGTTGACATATCTACGAAGAGCACAGAGTTAAATAGTTAAAAACTATAGCAAACGGTTTTACCTTTTATATGCGACGTTATAAAGATTTGCCGTTAGTGATCAACATGTGTCACACCACGTCTCGTCGTGACTCATCGACGACAATACATCCCATTATAAACACCACATTTCTTGCCTCCCTTTGGAACATTAATACTGATTATTAAGACTTATGTTGTCTTTTTTCACGTTTCGCACATGTCTGCATTTGCAGATCACAAACACACAACAAACTAAACTTGTGTTAGTCCGTAACAAAGCTCTTTTTCTCCAATGTGATCACGCCCTTGCCAAGAGCGCTATATATACTCCCTCAAACAGGGTCAACACACCCAAACATTTGGGACAAAAAAACGTTCATAGTGAAGTTCATCGATTTGTCTGCGTGTTTGGACCCCACTGCACTAGGTGTAACCACGAATCCTCAAAGATTCAATCACAGGATCCTGATTCCACTAACAATCTCACTGTTGAATCTTTGCAGATGTGTTACGAAATGAGGATCACGCCATTTTGTTTATATGGGGGTCCTTAATGTCTGATTTCACATAGATAGGGTAGACCCACTGATTTTATAAGTGAACAGCCTATTATGATAAATGCAGTAAATAACTTGTGAAAAGAAGTTAATTCAGTCAACCACCCCTGTGACTAATTTCCATGATCCGTGATCGACACAACAGCATCTTGGCGGCAGCGATTATTTAACAATGCCGGGACACAAAAATCTAAAGTGTGGATGCACTTTGAAATAGTTAAAGATGATCAGAAAAAAACTTAAAGTAAGATGCAAGTTGTGCTACACATTATGTCCAACCAGTCAACAACTACAAACATGACCTTGCACTTAAAACGGGTAAGTTTAATTGGGACTTATAAGATATATTCCTCTCCTTAGATCCACCCTGACTGATGACAGCTCATCTAGTAGTACAGGCGCAGCGCCGAGACTAGCTCAAAAAAGATAGATCTGAGACCGCCAGTGTGGAAGAAGAGGAATAGAGAAATTACAGATAAAATTGCAGAGTTTGTTGCTCTTGACATGAGGCGAGTGAACATCGTGGAAGGAAGGCAAAGGTTTTAAAGAATTAATGCACACACTTGAGCCAGGATCGGTGTTGCCAGAGTTACTTTGAAAAATGAATCTGATTACTGATTACTCCTTTAAAAAGTAATTTAGTTACTTTACAGTTTACTTGATTTTTAAAGTAACTACGTTAGATTACAAGTTACTTTATCAGTTATATTCAGCAGCTGAATATAATATGACAACTGGTTTTGCCAACACTCACTTTATTGAAAGTTGTTTTTTTAATCAGTAATGTCAACAATGTATCTCCTCAAATTTGAAGTTGAACTTATAAACTATTTCCTAAAAAAATTAATGTTTCTCTAAAATATAAAATAAAGACAGTCGTTCTTGACCTGACATACTTAACTGTTAACACTGTAATATTGGCAAATTTACTATTTTAATCTACATTATTTATAAATGTAATTATTCAATTATTTTTTACATGTTTTATGAACATTGAACCTGTTGTTCACATTAGAGCAGCAAGGAGTGGTTTTTAAAGCAAAACAAGTGTATAACACCACATGTAGGCTGATATCACATGTGTACTTTTGTTACTTTGGCCAAATCTTACGTTGTAATCGCATGTTATGAGTGAAACAGTGGAGTGGGGCGAGTAAACCAGTGGTTGTACCTCATTAACAGAAGCTTCTCAAACCTCTTGTCAGAAAGTCTATTCCTTGTAGGCGTGAGCACCAAACCTCACAGACTGAAAAGCCACTCGACAGGAGCACTTGATGGGGTTGGAGTGTTATACTTCAAGAAAATGTTCTTTATGTTGAAAACTGATGCAGAATCTGAAGTTTATTGGCTGACCTCAGGTAGTCCATGACTTCATTTTCTGCAGAGTTGGTCTCTTCTGGCTCTGCCTCAAAATTGAAAGAGTTAATTTCACCTTGGTTGGCAGATGTGGTGGGCACACTGGCATGACTCTGTGCTGCAGGAGCAGTTGTGCAGCGGCACTCTGCAGTCAGAAGCTCTTTTACTCGCTCCCTCCTACCTGCATCTCTCAGCCATCGGAGTTTAAATTTTGGACAACTTACAGCTGCGAGAAGGACATCTTTGTCATCCAGAACACCAGCAAAACGAGTCTGGATAGCCTGAAAAATATCATTGATACGTTTATGCCTACAAGGCCTACTATTTATTATGTCATTGAATTACCTGCAAACCATGCATAATGTGGGATCAATATAATGGACTTAATTTTGATTTAGATAACTTACTGACAATTGTATTTGTTTTACATTTAGTCATTTAGCAGATGCTTTTATCCAAAGCGACTTCCAAGTTGGGTAAACAATGGAAGCAATTGGGTCAACAACAAAAAAAGCATAAGTGCACATAAAACATGTCTCAAAGCCTACTACAGTGTACAGAGCCAAGTTAAAAGTTCATTTTTTTTAAAGATGTTTTAATCTTCTTTTGCGGTGATAATAAATATTGTGTTCCATGTTCATGAATGGTGTGATGCAAGAAATTGTAACTGCATTAAGATGGAACATAACTGCACAATGGTATCTGGAAGGCCTGCAGTCATCCTGGAGAGGGCATCTTTCACAGCCAGGGTCTTCTGCATCAGAACTTCAAGTGTAGGTGAGCTGTGCATTTTAAGGCAGTCTGCCTTACCACAGATATTTGGACCTTGCTGCAAATGGAGGCATACCTGACAGCCTAAAATGTTATGAGGAATCCTTTAAAGGAGTGTTAATCCACATTGCATTTATCTATACATTGTATTTCATTGCCATTCCTTTTAGTTTAAATAAATGGTTTTAGTTTCATCTTTCACTTCAAAGGCAGTTTTATCACTTTATTTTCTGTGTGCTAGAAAATAAAAATAATTTTACTCACTTGTTGACTACCTGGTGTCATTCCCTCAACACACACAGACACATGACTCGACTATCAGTCCACTATAGGCAAGATGTGACAATTCTGATTCGACTATGTAAATCCTTTGTCGGTGACACCCCTACACTGCACACGTGTGTTCGATCAGTAGACGGTCATTTACAGAGAGAAATTGTTTACTTTCTCTTTCCTTTTCAAGGATTTCCTGACATTCTTTCTCATCTCCACCTTGAGCCATTAGGGGTTGGGTCTTTATATGCCCAGATGTACAACACATCAATATTCATGCCGATCGACACGACCACACCTAAGGCCTTTTCACAACAAAACGTGTTTTACAAAAGTTAAATCCTATTGTTTTATGTGAATTAGGGAGCAGAACGGTTTTTACATATTTTATAACAAATTTTCTAGTCCACAACATTAAATACTCAAAAGTCTTGTTTTTTTATGTAGGTTAATTTACATATTTTCAGAGACTGTAGATTAGTTTCTCAAAAATGCAAGCGAGTACAAACATGTTGATTGCATATTCATGTAGCAAAAGTTTGCCTAAAGAGCCAGATAATACTCTGACACATCATTGGTCAATCTCCAACCAGCATAACACATTCTCATTGGCTAATCCACTGCCCAAAAACCTTGGCTCCGATATATAAACCCGTTGTGTTTTAGTGTCATTTGTAACAAAGGATACACAGTTCTGCCAGAACAGCACAAGTGCACACATCAACCAGAACGAGGGTGAGAGATAGAGCACGCTGTTTCCGTGACGGATGTTTTATAAAGTAGGCGACCCTGGATTTTCAGATTGTTTGAAACTGATATATGGAGCAGTCTCAGCGCTAAAAGAAGTCATGAAGCGCAGACAATAAGTGAAACTGTGTCAAATGTCTGTGTTTTGTTGGCAATTGTTGGGTAAGTGTATAATGTAAATAGCACAAACCAAGAATCATGAGTTATCCAAAGATAATGTGATGATGTATTGTGTGATTTTGCTTTAGTTCCGCCCACTTCACGCCTCCAGGAGCTCGATTGTAACAATTATGATGAAACTAAACACTCTTTGTATTACTCTATAGCCTCTATAGCCTCTTGTATTACTCTATAGCCTCTTTGTATTACTCTATACTCTATATTGTATTACTCTCAGGACCTGGTGCTTTATATGGGTTGACTGCCCTGAGTGATCTGAGCACGTCAGACAGAGAGATGGTTAGAGAACAGCTTTTGTTTTCTGTTGCAGAGGAGGTGTTGCTAGAGTCAAACCACATTTAATCTGTTCTGTCATCAGACAGAGAGGAAGAATGACCATGTCACAGGGATTTTAATACATTTTTCATATGTAGTCTGGGATTGAGTGTAAACCGTTCCACATTCATTCCACATCCATGTTTTTTTCATGATGATATTATCAGTGGACTAGTTGTGTCGTCGATTTTATATCAAGTATGTTTTGTCAAGTATTCCCACAGAGATGTCAGTGTTGGTAGTTAGTCTTCATCTGTAATGTTATCTGTACAAAGTAAAATCCTGCATGTTTTTACTTAATCTCGTGTATGTGAACGTGTTAAAAAATGCCTACTACTTATTATTTTCCAGTGTTATACCTTCATAATTAAAGCATAACTGAAGAATTTTGCATAATTATGAATATATGAGATATTTAACTTGTTGATGTTTTCATTGTCATTTAACTGTAAAAACAAACAATTTGTCTTTACCAATGCAGTGGACATACTGATGTAATCCTTGACAACGTTAGTGTGTTTATTAATGTCTGTGTCTGCTGCATCATGGGTAATCTGTGGTTTGTAAGAAGTGTGAAGATGACCTCACTCATGTTCTGCTTTTGTGTGTGTGTGGAGACAGAAGAAGAACGGAGGTGTGATCAGCTTTAATGAAGGCTGTGCGTCTGCTCTGCTCGGGCAGGAAAGTCTTGTGTTGAATGAATCTGTAGAAAACCTTCATCATGTTAGTCCTGTTAAAGTCTCTGACAACAAAAGTCATAACTGAGCTCTGTGTACAATTATTTTAAGACAACAGAAGTATTTTACAAATATCACCATTAAACTACAGAATGTGTTCTAGTCCATAATAGTGTCATGACTCAGTCGATGAGAAAAGAGGAAATGAGAAACACAGGAAGAGCTACAAATATTCTCATGAAGAAATATAAGTAGATGATGAGAAGAGACTCAATAAGAGAAACACAACATGACTGAGAAGAGTGATATATGTCTGCTGGGACTGATCCTTCTCTCTTCACTATTCACAGGTAAACTATACAACATATTTATTTCATCAGATTTCATTTCATTACTCTCACTGACATTCTGACAAACATGTTCAGTTTCATCTCATGTCACATTTATCATAGAGTTCATGTGTCTTAAGCCACATTCACACTAGAAGCCTTAATGCTCAATTCAGATTTTTTGCTAAAATCAGATTTTTTTGTTTGGCTGTTCTCAGTATTTAAAAAATGTGGCGTATATCAGATTCCAGTGTGAACTGGTGATGGTTATAAACTGAAGCGCATGCACAAAACAACAATAACACGTAACAGGCAGCACACTTTCATACAGAATTAAGCAAAGGTCAAGTCAACGGTTGTGTTTGACTTTAAGTGTTGCTGAGTGGATTTTTCTCACGGCGCGATTTTAGAGCATTACTGGAGCAGTCCTCTCTCAGACTGTGCTTATAGCGGTTTGCACGTTGCAATAATTTCTTATTATAACGGATTCTATAGTTATTTGTTGCATCGCATCGTGCGGCTCACGTGCGGTAGACATTGGAAGGGCTTATGTTTATAATGTGATGCTTAATGTTTGGCAACCGAGCTGTAAAGTGCACTTTCGTCAACAATAGCGCGTGAGGCTTTAAATTAGTGCAGAATTAAGACGCAAGTCGATCTACAGTGACGCAAACGTCGCATGAATTCCGATATGACCGTTTAGACTGAGGTCGCATTGAAGATGTGAAACATCAGACTTGTATCTGATTAAGGACCACATATGGAAGTGGATCAGATCAGATTAAAAATGATCGGATTCCATCTGGTTTGTCCTCTTCACACTGTCATGCTGTAAACAGATCTGGGTCACATTTGAGCAAAAAAATCTGATTTTGGTGGCATTGTAAACGTGGCTTTATTCTCACATTCAAAAGTCTGATGTCAAGAGTCAATGATAGATTAGACAACTAGATCAGATTATCTTCTGTCAAATCTTGTGACAGAAAATTATGTGATGTAAAAATAATACAAATCAATATGTTATTAAGAAATAAATATTGAACTTTTTGAATATATTGTGATGTATTAATATGAATGATGTCATCTGCTGTTTCAGGTGTGAGTGAAGCACAAGATGTGTTCATCAGTTCTGGTGAAAGTGTGTCTCTGTCCTGTAATGCTTCTCTTCATCAATGTTCCTCAACTACATGGATCTACAATAATTATACAAGATCATCTACAGTAGAAGTGTTTACTGGAGGAATAAATAAGAATAACACAGAGAGATCTGAGAGACTGAGTCTGACATCTGACTGCTCTCTCAACATCTATAAAACAACACAACATGATGCTGGACTTTACATCTGCAGACAATATGTGAATGGACGTCAACATGACCTGATTCACATGTTTATCTACATGTTCTTCATGGTCAGTGTTTCTCTTCATTTATATGAACACATGTTTAACTTCAGATCACAGTTCTCTTTATCTCTTGTGTTTTCACTGAAACTCATGAGTACTGAGAGTGTGTTGTGTGATTTGTGTTTCAGTGTCTTCATCATCATCATCATCACAGACTGAGATAAGAGCAAACACATCTGTCACTCTCTCCTGTCAGCTGTTTACATATGACTGTGATCATGTGTTCAGTTATTATGAATACCAGCTGGTGTGGATGAATCAGACTGATGTTGATCTACAGACAGACTCCAGATATCAGATTAGATCAGATAAACTCTGTCTCATCTCTCTGACTACAACACTCGTGAATGAAGACGACAACACAGAGTTGAGATGTGTGCTCAAACACAAGAATGACATCAAGACCTCAGTCACATATACTGTCAGATTTACAGGTAAGACATCACTCTGACAGGAGTGTCCTGAACTCAAAGTGACTTCAGTCATTAAACTCTGTACTGATGATGAAGAAATGACATAAACATGAAATATGATTGTGATGTTCTACAGTATGATGTCTCTGAACATTCATCATCTTCTACAGATTCAAACAAGATTCTAGTGACCACCACAAACCCTGAGAGATTCTCAACTCTTAACACACCAGAAACTACACAACAACAAGGTACATCATCGCGTTGTGTGTGTGTGTGTTTGTGTGTGTGTGTGTGTGTGTTCCACATTATGACTCATCTTAACTAAACTTTGTTTTTTACAGCATCATCTACATCATCAATAATAATAAGAGGTATGAAGTGTTGATTGTGATCCATGTGTCCTGTTACATAAGTACATGAGTGAAACTCTCACTGAACTCATCTTGTGTTTGTTTCTCATGTGTGTTTGAGAGTTTGATGGATTTAATGGTGTTCTTGTGTCTTCTAGTGATTCTAGTGATTGTTGAGGTGTCAGTGTTTGCTGCTCCTACTGTCATTCTTCTTCAGATCATCTGTGCAGGAAGAGCGCGTGAGTTTTCATCATCATCATCATCATCATTCACATTCACCTGAAACAATCCAGAAAACAAACAGCAGAACTTCATCACTTTTATTGACTTTTATCTTCTCAGAAAACAGAAGAAGGACTCAGAACGCTCATCAGAAGACACAGTGATGTCAGCAGTTTAGGAATAAAATCCTCTTTATGATTAAATTACAGCGAGGTTCATTTGATCAGATTTTACACATATGTGTGTAATGCTTTTAGTAGAAACCAGAATCTTTGCTGATTTGATTCCTTTACTGAGGTTTATATTATTCGGTTAAGTTACCTTTCCTTTAGTTTTGATTTCAGCTGTATTTGTTCATTTGTATATTTTGATGTGTTTAGTGATATGTGGTAAATGTAATGTATGTTTGGTTGTCCCCTCTTGTTTAGAATAGGCCCATCTTTTTCTTTATAAGGTATTTGTTTGTTCGTTTGTGACCCTGAATGACAAAACGTTAAGTAGCACGGGAACATTTTTAGTAAAAGACAAAAATACATCGTATGGGTCAAAATTATTGACAGTAAAGATCATGTTCCATGCAGATATTTTGTACATTTCCTACCTTAAATGTATAAATGTATATTTTTCTTGTTTTCCAGTAAAAATGTCTAAACATTCTAAAAATCAAGATGCATTTTCTTGATAAGTGAATTAACCTAAGAAAACAAGTTTTTTTTTAAACATTTTTTTTTTTAAATTTCAGTGAATTTTTGCTTAAAACAAGCAAAAATCTGAGAGTGCAAAAACCTAAATATTGAGAAAATTGCCTGTGAAGTTGTTAATGAGAGACACTGTGTACTGCAAAAAAATAACTTTCTCACTTAGTCTTTGTTCTTGTTTCTCAGTGAAAATGTCAACAAATAAACTTGAATCAAGATGCATTTTCTTGATGAGCAAAATTACCGATGAAAATAAGTCTTGTTTTTAGTAAAAAAATATGAATTTTCAGTGAATGTTTGTTTAAAACAAGCAAAAAAAATATGCCAATGGGGTAAGAAAAGTAATCTTGAATTAAGGTTTACATTTTAGTTAGTCACTCAATTCAAGATTATTTTTCTTACCCCATTGGCAGAGAATCCTGAGTTTTAAACGGTTGTATCTCAGTCAGATATTGTCCTATTCTAACAACTCATACATCAATATAAATCTTCTTTATTCAGATTTCAGAATATACTACATCTGTGATTTCACAACACTAAATCCAAAACTGACAGCACAAACTCAGCAGGATCTGGTGGTTCACAGTGTCAAGTGTTAAGCAGAATTAGGACAGATGACAGAGACTAAGCTCTTGTCTCCATAAGTTTAAAATGACAGGCAGGACATCAGTCTTAGAACAATGTCAGTACAAATCAGTACAAAGGTGTTGAGAAGATATTGATACTTAATGAGGTCAACAGGATCTCTAGACTTGCACCACTTCCTCTCCACAGCCCTTAGCTTGATCTGATGGTGAGATAGTCTCAGACAGTCAGGGGCAAGAGGGTGTTATACGTGCAGGCCTAGATGTGAGAGGGCAGACATTATCAAGACAGGATGTTAAAGTTATACAAGACTATCTGGTACACTGGTGCTGGTTGAGGAGAGACCCCCCCTCATGTGATTTTAAAGCACTTTCGGTGAACAGGAATACACAATAATGCGCTATATAAATGCCACATCAGGGACGATGTTGAGGCAGGCGACAGACATGTTCAGCAACACCAGCAATATTGAAGAAGATATTTGCTTGTTTGGAAAACAGAGGATGAATATGTTTGGAGTTATTTTTGTGCCAGTAAAAATGAAAGTAAACAATTCTGTATTTACTCAACGTTGGCTTGTTGTCACAGAGGGAAGAGCCTGAAAGTGTGTGTCCCACCCTGCGTTAGAGTTAGTGTAACCGGAACGCTCCGCACCGCTCTCAGCGGGCCTCGAACCGGTTTGGTCCTGCATGGGAGTCGGGCGCTCTAGTGAGGAGGTTAAAGACCGCAGTCTCTAGCATCTGTCGCTAGAGCGTCCTTGAGGCCGGGGAGTGAGGTTTACATACTGCACGGCTCTATACTAGCTTGCCTCCGTTACATTATTAACCCTGCTAATACTAACTAAATAAGAAAGTGATTTAAGTACAAGCACTACATAAAAAAACAAAACAGAAAACTGCATGCAGATCTGTCTCTAATCTGCTGCACTGTCTTCAGTATCAGCTTCCTGGTCAGGGTGCTGTCAATCAAAAACTCACTAGCCAATGAGGGTAAAGTGGCCATAAGTCCTCCACACGCCTCTGAAAGTGTAAATAAGAAAATCTAGCCAATCAGTCTAGACCAACATCTAACTAAGGTAAACATTTAACTGAACGACTGCCTCCACAAGCTCCTCATAGGCGGAACACAAGATGTGTGTGACTGGTCTACATCCCCTGAATCCATTCTCACCACATCTCATCTACCTCCTCAAAGCTAGAGGAGTGAAACACAGAAGCACAACCACTCACTCCTGTGAGAGACATGAGTCTAACCTAACACAAACCTTTCTGTCAAAGTCACCTGACATTATCAACATGGTTTAGTTCTGACACAGTTTAACTCTGAGTTCTTGACATATTTTATTACTGTTTTCTAAACTATAGCGAATAAACTGTGATCGTATGAAACATGTTGAAGGTGTCTGAATACCTTTTGGTTTGACGTATATTTCTCATAAATGAGCACAAAAAAACAGAAGATAATTCAAATGAACTATTTTGTGGTCTATGAAGAGACATCACTTCTCCATTTGTCAAATATTATTGCTTCTGGTTTAACAGAAATACAACAATGTTGTCTCTCGAGAACATACATCATCTTTTGTCACCACATAATTCATTCATTTGTTGTGTTATTGTTATACCTCAGAAGACCATCAGAGGTCAGTGGTGGTGTGTGTTGTTGTGTAATGCATTGTTAAGAGAGATTGATATACACTCACTACCATTCATTTTCTCCTACTATGACAGGCTATTGTGAAGTGGCTTTGTTTTAAAATATGAATCATGTATGTTGTAATTCTTAACATAAGAAATATTATTGTCAATATATTTTTACACATTCAGTCCCATATCTTATCACGTGTACATCAATATATAAAATTATTTTATTGATTATGAAATTGCATATATTGGGACAATAACACTCACCTTAAGGATTATTAGGAACACCTGTTCAATATCTCATTAATGCAATTATGGTGGTGGTGTAATGGTGTGGGAGATGTTTTCTTGGCACACTTTAGGCCCCTTAGGACCAATTGGGCATCATTTAAATGCCACGGCCTACCTGAGCATTGTTTCTGACCATATCCATCCCTTTATGACCACCATGTACCCATCCTCTGATGGCTACTTCCAGCAGGATAATGCACCATGTCACAAAGCTCTAATCATATCAAATTGGTTTCTTGAACATGACAATGAGTTCACTGTACTAAAATGGCCCCCACAGTCACCAGATCTCAACCCAATAGAGCATCTTTGGGATGTGGTGGAACGGGAGCTTCGTGCATCCCACAAATCTCCATCAACTGCAAGATGCTATCCGATCAATATGGGCCAATATTTCTAAAGAATGCTTTCAGCACCTTGTTGAATCAATGCCACGTAGAATTAAGGCAGTTCTGAAGGCGAAAGGGGGTCAAACACACTATTAGTATGGTGACCTTATAATCCTCTACGTGAGTGTATAAACAGTGTCAGCTGAAGATCTTGCACACCTCATTATTTTGCCATATTTCAGTATGTTCAATAAAGTTTTAACCTACACACTTTCGAGTACAATATACAAGAAAATCTTCTGCTTTCCTCTACTAAAAACTCATATAAAGACTGAAGTTTACTGGTGTCTGAAGTCTATCATCAGATGTTTAGTGAAGTTGTCATTCAGTTGCTCATCAAGTTTTGATATAACAAAATAACATGTTTAGTTTATTTGAAGTTGAGCAATAGTTTGTCTATTATCAGTGGTATCTATCTTTAAAGACATCTTCAAACCATCTTTAAATTAAATACATATCAAGATTATTTGCAAATTAGAAAACTGTATACACTTTTCTATCTAAAGACTTCTAATTTTGTTTTACTGCAGTAAGTTTTACATTAGTGCCCGTAATGAACCAACATTAATTTAAATATTTTTAATAACTTTGTCACACAAATTAAGTCACTGTGAAAATCAAAAATGGCTGTTTTGTCTAAGGAAAAACCATCAAATGTAAATATATTTTACATTAATCAAATCGTTATTTAAATCATAACACTAATGAAAAAAATACACTTCACATCTTTACAAACATGAAAATCTCTTTTAACGGAATAAGTGTGTGGCTCTTAAAAGAGCCTTTGTGTGCGGCGGATGAAAGCGGCGCTTTACTTGGAGCTGGTGTACTTGGTGACGGCTTTGGTGCCCTCGGACACGGCGTGTTTGGCGAGTTCACCGGGCAGCAGCAGACGCACGGCGGTCTGGATCTCTCTCGACGTGATGGTGGAGCGCTTGTTGTAGTGCGCGAGACGAGACGACTCACCGGCGATGCGCTCGAAGATGTCGTTGACGAAAGAGTTCATGATGCCCATCGCCTTGGAAGAGATGCCGGTGTCGGGGTGGACCTGCTTGAGCACTTTGTACACGTAGATGGCGTAACTCTCCTTCCTGGACTTTCTGCGCTTCTTTCCTCCCTTAACGGCGGTCTTGGTGACGGCCTTCTTAGAGCCCTTCTTGGGCGCGGGTTTGGCTGGTTCAGGCATGATGCTTCTTCAGAAGTTAGTAAATGCTGAATGTTGAAGAGTCTCGTCGCTGTGGTATTTATTCACTCTCACATGCAAATGTTTAGCGTCACGGAGCCTGTTGTCTGATTGCGTGTCTTCGTCGGCCGAACCCATAAAATGTTTCTATTGGTCAGCTCATAGTTTGACGGGTTGGATAGAGAGCCAATGAAAGTGTTTCCCGCCCACAGTCTCGTGTTTGAAGGTGACCCTCCCACAAGCGATTCAGTTTCCTTTGTTTGCTCTTCCCGCTCTTTATCGAATTTGAATTAAAATAAAACGTTTATTTCTGTATTAACTCTACACTAGAACAGAATTACGTCATCGTGTCATCAAAGTCACTTAAAGAGTTCGAGCATTAAATCATTTCACCCTTTTATGATTTATTCAGCAGCTTTGGGCGTGTTTACGTTTATATAGTTGATATGATGGAGTTTCTTCTTCGAGCGAGAGAAGCGTTTAACACAACAGATTAATCTCATCAGTTAATAAAGAACGAGATCTCAGAATCAAAACCTGGATAATAAAACGTGACTTTCACAGCATTTCCTTTGATGATAGAATTTCTGAAATTCATCTCCTCGAATGAGACAGTGTGTGGCTCTTAAAAGAGCCGTTGTGTTCAATGTTTTACTTCAGCATAAACGCGTTTAACCTCCGAAGCCGTACAGAGTGCGTCCCTGTCGTTTCAGCGCGTACACGACGTCCATGGCGGTGACGGTCTTTCTCTTGGCGTGCTCAGTGTAGGTGACGGCGTCACGGATGACGTTCTCCAGGAACACCTTCAACACACCGCGAGTCTCCTCGTAGATCAGACCGGAGATACGTTTCACTCCACCGCGGCGAGCGAGACGACGGATGGCGGGCTTGGTGATGCCCTGGATGTTATCACGCAAAACTTTGCGATGACGCTTCGCTCCTCCTTTTCCGAGTCCCTTTCCGCCTTTGCCTCTTCCAGACATGATGTTCGAGAGTACAGATACAAACGTTATGCTTTAAAAAAAAGGACAGCGGATACATTTTGTATTTACCTACAGGACCTATTTGAAACACACGCGTGCGAGGGCGGTGCTAGTGGCACGTCACTTTTTTATTTTTCTCACCGCTCCTTCAGTAAATCATTAAATATACATTTATGTATTTAGCAGATGATTTTATCCACAGTGACTTACATCACATTATCTTATACATTTGTTTCTGAGTGTTTAATCCCCTGAGATCGAACACATGACCTCGGCGTTGTTCTATTCTACCCGAGTACAACATAATCTAATGTACAAAGAAGCGTGACTTTTAAGATTTTATGAGAAACAGAATAAAATTGAACTATAAATATTTCTCCTGACTTCTTTATTTTATACTCGTGTCATTTTATCTGAACAGAAATTTGCAACTTTTGCAGATCAACGCAGTAACGTCACGATAAAAAGATTATCGCCTTCAATTCAAAATAACATTTCTTCACATCTCATCATAAGTGCAGCATGAACACGTTTACTGACACAAGCGCTCAACTTCTATATATGAGAGCCGATTATACATGACTCGGGAGATTACAAATATTCTTCAGCGGTTTGACTGAACATTAGACTCGATTAGTTGCTTCAGACCAGTAATAATCCAATACAGGTTTATGAATTGAAAGCAGAATGTGCAGTTTTAATCTGTAACTAACCGGGATGGAGACACAGGAATCGCATTGTTCTTTTATAGGTGAAGTGGGTGGCTCTTAAAAGAGCCTTTGGTTTGAAACGAACTGTCGGCCGTTTACTTGGTCTTGGCGGGCTTCTCGGTCTTCTTAGGCAGCAGCACGGCCTGGATGTTGGGCAGAACGCCGCCCTGAGCGATGGTCACTCTTCCCAGAAGTTTGTTCAGCTCCTCGTCGTTGCGCACCGCCAGCTGCAGGTGACGGGGAATGATGCGAGTCTTCTTGTTGTCACGAGCGGCGTTTCCGGCCAACTCGAGGATCTCAGCGGTCAGATACTCGAGCACGGCGGCCAGATACACTGGGGCACCAGCACCCACACGATGCGCATAGTTGCCTTTACGGAGGAGCCTGTGGACGCGGCCCACGGGGAACTGAAGTCCAGCTCTAGAGGAGCGAGTCTTGGCCTTAGCTCTGGCTTTGCCGCCGGTTTTGCCTCTGCCGCTCATTTTCTTCAGCTGTGGTATTTTACTTTGTCAAAAAGAAAGATGAAACCTATGCGCTGCAGTTCTCACTATTTGAACCCCTCTACCTGTCGACTATTGGTTGGAGTCAGTAAAACTTTAAACCAATCAGTAAACTTCCCTCCAAACTCAAAGCCCAACCCCCTCTTTCTCCTCACAGATGCTGTGTGACGCGCAACAGTTTTGATATAATGAGAAAACTTAAACTCTCTTTCTCATTAAATCAATTATTTCCTGATTATCATTTAAAGTTTAATTAACTCTGTCACATTTTTACACTTATGCAGTCTAGAGGCAGATATAGAGATGAAGGAAGTGAAGCTTATTGAATAGGGTAATATAAATTGTGTTCTTTACCAATTCAAATGTACAATATTTGTCATGACAATAAAGAAATTGTAATACATGCGTTTTGTATTAACACACATTAAAGAGGAAATTCAATCTAATGTCACACGTCACTCATCTCTTCATTCAGTTACATTGACTCCTGTAGTCGCTCTCATCAAACTCAAAGCTCTGCTCTCGGCCTACAAGACCACCACTGGTTCTGCAGCTCCATATCTTCACTCGCTCATACAGACTTATGTACCCGTCAGATCCCTCCACTCTGCAAATGAACCACGTCTTGTGATGTCATTACAAGAAGGTAAAAAATCTCTCTCACATACTTCCTCTGGATCTGTTCCACATTTGTGTAATGATCTGCCCGCTGCTACAAGATCATCAGATTCTGTGTCCATCTTTAAAAATCATCTGAAAACACATCTCATTTGTCAACACCCATCAGTTCTGAGTTCTGTCTCTTTTCTACTCTTTCAATCAAAAAAACAATCTTATCTTTGTGTTAGGCTATGAGCAGTGCCGGCCCTACCTAATAAGCGATATAGGCAGTTGCATGGGGCCTCCATGGCCACTAGGGGACCCCTTTACTTGCTCGTTGTGTCATTGTCATTCATCATGTGCGTTAGCTTTAAACTGTGCAAAGATTAAAAATTTAAGGCGGCAATATCTGTCTGGTGCAGAGAAGAGGAAGAAGAGGAAAGAAGAAGACGAAAGAAGAGTAGAAAATAAAGGATCAAGAAAAGGTTAAGCGTGCAATCCTTGGGACTGAACCCATGATCTCAGTGTTGCAAGAACCATGCTCTAACCACTGAGCTACAGGAAAGCTGTAAAGGGATAATAATGTGTTGTTAATTTGACATTGTCAGATATGATTCAGTTTAGGGCCCCCAAAATCCTAGGGCCGGCCCTGAGACCAGTTTTACTGCACATATGCTCTTTGTCCTGATGTTGTTTCAATTGCTTCTATTGTTTACCTCATTGTAAAAGTGTCTGTTAAATGATTAAATGTAAGCACATTTTATAAAAAGCAATTTACACTACTGGTCAAAAGTTTTCAAACACTTAATCGCTCATTTATTCATATTTTATCCACATTTAGAAAAAGGCAACTGACGACTGAACATGTTGTGACTGAAAAAATCGAAACAATCAAATAAAAAATGTTAAGTATCTGCTATGAACCTGTTATATACATCTTCAATGTAGTCATTGTTTGCCTGATATTTGCAGAAATTAATTTTATCATCAACTGCTTGACGTTTAACCTAGAAGATTCTTTTCAAACAACACTAAACAAGTTCTCATGTGAGCTCTTAATGGTTGCTCTTTTGCATCATTTAGTCAAAGTCATCCATATCAAAAACGTTTTTATATGTATATACACAGATATATTAGTTGATAATGAAGAAATTTAAATTAATGTGTTTAGTTTGAGACATTTAAGCACCTTCAGATTAAATCATTTTTAAGACCACGAGAAACATTTCATTCAAGTATTCAAACACGTTTGACTGGTAGTGTATAGTGACTGAATAAAGCAGTTTAATTAATAAAAGATAAATCTTTAAAACAAGTCAGTTTATGTACATATGCCAAAGACATCCTGGACAGATTCACAGTTTTCTTCTTTTTTTGTTACAGAGAGACTCAATAAAAACAATAAAAAGTACTTGTGTTCAATATGTCTGCAAAACAAAAAAATAATAATTTACAGAAGATAAAACACTAAATAAAAGTAATAATAATAACTGCTTTAACGTTTCAATCATTCAGAACCCAAGACTGACTGCAGCAAACTTGGTTGTCTGTAAGAAAAAAGAAATAGATAAATACAACATGTCAATACTGGACAAAAATATTTAGTTTTTATTATATTTAATCCATATTTATTGTCCGTTTTTACGTTTCGTCAGTCTGAATATAAAACATTTACACATCAGTAACACAAACAGCGTTGTGTCATTCACACAAATACCTCGAGAGTGTTCGTGTGTTTCAATCTGATCAAAACAACTTCTGTATGAAACACTTTACAAGTCCCTGAATGACATTAACTTAACTCAAGTCATTTATTACATGTATGTTAAATAAACAGAAAACATGTTTAATGTTTCATCAATGTTTACACAAACAAATCACATGAAATTCATGCTTTTCTCCAGAGATCGATGCTGGTCGTGTTTTTAATGTAACAGTGAAATAATAAAGCCTTTACTGTCGTGTAGTTTAGTCTCTGAATAAAGCTCTGGATCTCTGCTCTGTGTTCACGCTGTTTTCACTCCGTCAAATGATTTTAAAACTCTGATATTTACTCGAAATGTCGCAGGAGAAAACACAAGAGTTTGCGGCTCACAGAGGCGCGCAGACACTGACAGGACGAGCTGAGTCTATATGGTTCTCACGTAGTGTTTAAGATCGCAGAGCCGCTCAGTCCTTCCGCATTACTGATCAACTATAGACTGTGACCGAAGGCTCTTTACCTCAGAAATGGCAGAAACCGCTCCAGCTCCAGCAGCCCCGCCGGCGAAAGCGCCCAAGAAGAAATCTGCAGCCAAAGCCAAGACAGCGGGTCCAGGCGCGAGTGATCTCATCGTTAAAGCCGTGACGGCCTCCAAGGAGAGAAACGGTGTGTCTCTGGCCGCCCTGAAGAAAGCTCTCACCGCCGGCGGATACGATGTGGAGAAAAACAACTCCCGCGTCAAGCTCGCCATCAAGAGCCTCGTGACTAAAGGCACACTGGTCCAGACTAAAGGAACCGGTGCTTCAGGATCTTTCAAACTCAACAAAAAACAAGTCGAGACTAAGAAGCCAGCGAAGAAAGCCGCTCCTAAAGCAAGGAAGCCCGCAGTGAAGAAGCCCGCTGCTGCTGCCAAGAAGCCGAAGACCGCGGCGGCAAAGAAGACCGCCGCAAAGAAATCTCCCAAGAAGGCCAAGAAACCTGCCGCCACCGCCGCTAAAAAGGCAACGAAGAGCCCCAAGAAGGCGAAGAAGCCAGCGGCCCCCAAGAAAGCAGCCAAGAGTCCGAAGAAAGCAGCTAAAAGCCCCAAGAAGGTCAAGGCTGCAAAACCCAAGACGACAAAGCCCAAAGCAGCGAAGCCTAAAAGGGCCGCCCCGAAAAAGAAGTAAATTACTTCTCCAGACTTTCTATTACAAAAGGCTCTTTTAAGAGCCACCACCAGCCCACTAAAGAGTTGTGTTTCAGTGATGTGTTGATATTATGGTTGTGTTCTCACATTTAAATCTATTTATTTGGCAGACGCTTTTATCAAAAGCTACTTACTTTGCATTATCCTTTACATTTATACATAGATATCTGGGCTCGAACCCACAACCTTACTCTTACCACTGAGCTACAGGAAAACTCTTTATAAATGAATATGCTGATAAATCTGGTTCAAATTAAGAACACAAGATATGATCGTCAGAGCATTTAATTCATAATCGGCACAACATCTGAAGTTATGTTGTCAGTATAAATGTTTGCTTTTGTGTATACTGTTGTTTCCTATAGACGTGTCTGAAAAGACCGCAGATATAAGATTTAATGTAGTGAAAGATCACGTGATCAAAAACTGAAACAATCCAGAAAGATGTTAAGAATTGGGCGGGCTTTGGTTTTTGGAGGGAAGTTCAGTGATTGGTTTGAACTTTTCACAGACTCCAACCAATAAGCGAACGATAGGCACGTATAACTTCTGAAAACCACAAACTCCATCTCATATTTCCTTCGTGTTTTTATAATCGTGAGGATTTTATATCTTAAGTAACAATGAGTGGAAGAGGTAAAACCGGCGGTAAATCAAGAGCGAAAGCTAAGACTCGGTCATCCAGAGCGGGTCTTCAGTTTCCCGTCGGCCGTGTTCACAGGCTACTCCGCAAAGGTAACTACGCACAACGCGTCGGTGCCGGAGCTCCAGTTTATCTCGCCGCTGTCCTCGAGTATCTTACCGCTGAGATCTTGGAGTTGGCCGGAAACGCCGCTCGGGACAACAAGAAGAGTCGGATCATTCCCCGCCATCTACAGCTGGCCGTGCGTAACGACGAGGAGTTGAACAGACTTCTGGGCGGCGTGACCATCGCCCAGGGCGGTGTGTTGCCCAACATCCAGGCGGTCTTACTGCCCAAGAAGACCGACAAACCCGCTAAGACCAAGTAAACGGGGGACAGTTCGTTGCAAACCAAAGGCTCTTTTAAGAGCCACCCACATTATCATTGAAAGAGCGACGAGGATTCTGTTTTAATCCATCGAGTTTGTATATTAATACATTATCATAGACCTGCTATAAATGAGGTCGCGTTCTAAACAGTCCACTGCCCCAAATGTTGTACCAGATATGCTTATTTTTACTCGTATATAAAATCTTATACAGAAGCTAACAAGATGTCTTTGACGTTTTATCAGAGTAAAATAATAATTGTTCAGCGTCTTGTTTTAACGGGTTTAAGTTAAGAAAGGATTATTTTTATTTGATTTGTATTTGAAGTCATTTCTATGTGAACTTTGTTCAGTAGCAACGTGCAAATGTCTGATCAGAGGAATAATACACGAGTATTAAATAAAGATATAAAGAGAAATTATATGATGATTTTGTCTTGTGTACGTAACGCGTGATCTGAACAAAGGAAACACAATGTCCCGCCAGAATCATTTGAACGCACATCGCGCGGCCATTGGCTCACTATCTCTAGATGACGTCACACATCAGCCAATCGAGTGTCTTCGTGCCCTTGACGTGCTGCGTGTTCTAGCCTTTAAAAGCAGGCACACCGACACAACAGACATATTCTGTACGCAACGCAGAAGATTCAGCAGCAATGGCAAGAACCAAGCAGACCGCTCGTAAGTCCACCGGTGGCAAAGCCCCGAGGAAGCAGCTCGCCACCAAAGCCGCCCGTAAGAGCGCTCCCGCCACCGGCGGAGTGAAGAAGCCTCATCGTTACAGGCCCGGCACCGTGGCTCTGAGAGAGATCCGCCGCTACCAGAAGTCCACCGAGCTGCTCATCCGCAAACTGCCTTTCCAGCGCCTGGTGAGAGAGATCGCTCAGGACTTCAAGACGGATCTGCGCTTCCAGAGCTCCGCCGTCATGGCTCTGCAGGAGTCCAGCGAGGCTTATCTGGTCGGTCTGTTCGAGGACACAAACCTGTGCGCCATCCACGCTAAGAGGGTCACCATCATGCCCAAAGACATTCAACTGGCCCGCCGCATCCGCGGAGAGCGCGCTTAAGTCCCTCGTCAATAACAACTCAACGGCTCTTTTAAGAGCCACCACATCAACTGAACGACACGATTTCCATCTTTTTTTTTTACCAATGATTAACATTATTGTGATTAGCGTGATTGCTCAATATTAAGAAGGAATCATTATCTTATCAGTGTCTCTTTAATCAGCAGAGATATCTCGTGTTCGCTAAATCTTTCCTCTTAAGGGCGTCTGATCACATGTAATTTACTTCCCTTCCCTCAAACACATTTTAATATTCATTTTGCTAGTAGATTAAAAACGAAGCAAAATTTGGCTAGTGGTCGTCTATAATTTCTATATAATCTATAATTACAATTTAAAGGGCTTGTTCACCCAAAAATAAAAATTCTATTTACTTTAAATTTCTTTGTTCTGTTGAGAAGTTTCAGTTCTGTTACATCATCCACTCCCTTAGTATTACAAATATTTCTGTTGAACAGAGTGAGATATTTTGAACTATTTATGAAACCATCCGTTCAGTGCACCTTTGACTGTCATTGAATTGTTCCTGTTGTGGCAGTCAATGATGTCAAAGGATTGAAAATTGCTAACATTCTTACAAATATCTTAATCTTTGATTGTGAGAACACAGTAAGTCATTTAAAGGGATATGAAATATCATGAGGCAGAATAAATGATGACATCATTTTATTGGATGAACTATCATTTAAAGTTTATTGTTTAGTTTCTTAGAAAATCTTAAACTTGTTGTTTTTTTGTAAATTACACAACGTTTTTTACTGAAAGCATTGGGATGGCAGAGGCGTGATGAAAAACATGTAAATGACGTGGGCTGGTCCCGCCCTCGTGTGCATGTTTCTATTAGGTCCTATAAGCACATGTTTAAACACTCTGCCGACGGCATTCTCCCATTGATAAAATTTAATCTAAATTATCAGCAATCATGTCTGGAAGAGGTAAAGGCGGAAAGGGACTCGGAAAAGGAGGCGCGAAGCGTCATCGCAAAGTGTTGCGTGATAACATCCAGGGCATCACCAAGCCTGCCATCCGTCGTCTTGCTCGACGCGGCGGAGTGAAACGTATCTCCGGTCTCATCTACGAGGAGACTCGCGGTGTGTTGAAGGTGTTTCTGGAGAATGTTATCCGTGACGCCGTCACCTACACCGAGCACGCCAAGAGAAAGACCGTCACCGCCATGGACGTCGTGTACGCGCTGAAACGACAGGGACGCACTCTGTACGGCTTCGGAGGTTAAACGCGTTTATTCTGAAGTAAAACATTGAACACAACGGCTCTTTTAAGAGCCACACACTGTCTCACTCGAAGAGGTGAATTTCATAAAATAAATCCTATTTAACGAGAACTCAAACTTTTAGAACTTGTGTTAAACACTTCGCTCGAAGAAGAAACACCGTCATAATGGCGTAACTATAAGCGTCAGCACGTGCAATGTATCGTGAATAACGTGTAATCGAGTGAAATGCTTTCTGAACGAAATCTTTAAGTGACTTTGATGACACGATGACGTAATTCTGTTCTACTGTAGAGTTAATACAGAAATAAACGTTTTATTTTAATTCAATAAAGAGCGGGAAGAGCAAACAAAGGAAACTGAATCACTTGTGGGAGGGTCACCTTCAAACACGAGACTGTGGGCGGGAAACACTTTCATTGGCTCTCTATCCGACCCGTCAAACTATGAGCTGACCAATAAACACATTTTATGGGTTCGGCCGACGAAGACACGCAATCAGACAACAGGCTCCGTTACGATAAACATTTGCATGTGGAAGTGAATAAATACCACAACGACGAAACTCTTCAACATTCAGCATTTACTAACTTTTGAAGAACCATCATGCCTGAACCAGCCAAACCCGCGCCCAAGAAGGGCTCTAAGAAGGCCGTCACCAAGACCGCCGTTAAGGGAGGAAAGAAGCGCAGAAAGTCCAGGAAGGAGAGTTACGCCATCTACGTGTACAAAGTGCTCAAGCAGGTCCACCCCGACACCGGCATCTCTTCCAAGGCGATGGGCATCATGAACTCTTTCGTCAACGACATCTTCGAGCGCATCGCCGGTGAGTCGTCTCGTCTCGCGCACTACAACAAGCGCTCCACCATCACGTCGAGAGAGATCCAGACCGCCGTGCGTCTGCTGCTGCCCGGTGAACTCGCCAAACACGCCGTGTCCGAGGGCACCAAAGCCGTCACCAAGTACACCAGCTCCAAGTAAAGCGCCGCTTTCATCCGCCGCACACAAAGGCTCTTTTAAGAGCCACCCATGACGTCACTAAAGAGCTTCTAATTTTCGGTTTATAGGAGTCGTGTTGAATCTTTGCACGTCTCGTTGATAAACATTTATATTATTTTATTATACGAATAAGTTAATATTCCGTCTCGTGTTGTATCTCAAAAGAGGAACACGAGTTTGTTTAAATCAAGACTATAGATCGTCACGTGCCTTGACAATATAGATGCAGAACAATTGAATGTTCATGTGTCTGTGTAGGAGGTCAATAAGTGGCAACTAATCTCGTTGTCTTTAATCTCAACATAAAGGCCCAGTTTGTAATTTCGTTTCAATTCTCTTGTACAATTTAAAACTGAAAGTTCTAGGAGCCAAACTTTGGCATGTTTTGTTCTAACATTTTTCATTCAAAGGCTGTTTGAAAACGATGAATATACAATTTTCTTTTCAACAAAACAATTTGATTGTACATATTTTTCTTTATCTAATTCTCACTTTTTATGAACTGTATCTAATGTAAAAGCTATTTTGTTGACGTCAAAATTATAAGAAAAACCTAACATTGCATTGTTTAAATAAATGGTTAAGGAAAATGTTGTTGATTTAATAACACATTTAATGAGTAGAAATAAACAATCAAACCACTACAATCATGCGGACAACAAACTATTTTCGAGTTTTAAGTGTTTATTTGGGATATATTTGTCATTTCATATGATCAGTATAATTGTGGTACAAATATTATCTTTTTCTCCAATTCAAATATTTAGTTACTAAGTTTGCTTCTATTTATTAAGACAACATCACAATTACGTCACATCATAAATAAAAGGAAAACTGGAGGCGGCCAAAACAAACCAGCACAGAGTCGGCTACACAAAATATAAAAATATCTTATTGTGTTGTTGAGAGACAGAAGCGATTGCGGAGACACATATTAAACAAGTTTTTGAATTGTGTTTTTCTGTTTTATAATTTATATGAACAGTTCACTTCAATACAAATATTTTCAGAGATTATTTTTCTGTTCCGTGTTTATAAAGAAGCTTTAATTTATATTCATGTTCTCAAATAACCAAATGATTCAAAACAGTTTTTAAAATGTTGATTTGCCCTTCAGACACGGTTACTAGTGTTTGTATTGAAACAGATTATAACGTTTTATCTAAAAGCATTACATATTCAGCTGCTCATTACATGTCCAGCTGGTTCAGCCTCACCAAACACAAACACACAAGATAAAACAGACAGAATATAAACATTTAACATTGTCACATGTCATCGTCTTAATCTGTGCCACAGATTTAAGCAATGCATTGTGGGCTTTGTTTTTGAAGAAACAAAATGGCACTCAAAAAAACAAATTTTAGAGGAGATTAGATATATGAATATGACTGCAGTAATGAGTGTGTTGTTTTAAAGGTCTCATGAAATGTGCTTGTTTATCGTTTATACTGTTATATGAGGTCTACATATGGAGTTTGTGTGGTTTTACATCCAAAAACATCCAAATCAATAAGTAATAGGCTATTTTCTACCCAGGTTTTGAGGCCCGCTCTACAAACGCTCGGTTTTATGGGTGTGCCGCATTGAAGGAACTTTGAAGTAGACGCCCACTGCTTTGATTGGATAACATTTTGCGTAGTTGGAGCCTTCGGTGAATTTGGTTTGAGACATAATGTTATGTTACACATTAGCACCATTCAGAGTACTATCTGAAGACCTCCTGTGATTTATAAATGACCTCCCCACACCAGTATTTCATGTGAAGCATTTGCACAGGATGATTTTACTCAAATTTTATTGACTAATTTCCTAGATGTGATGGCAAGGCTTTGCTTACAGTTTGTCTAGTCTATAGTTGTGTGGTGTTTAATGATATATGACTGTACCTGTCAACATTTGAGACCCGTGATCCCGAACCGGACAAAAGATCACCATGTTCCATGTTTTACCCACTTTAGCTGGAACGTCTTTAAAATTTAACTTTTACAACGCATTCCTAATATCGGAATCCAAAGGAAGGTTATGCAGCGTCTGTATTCTTCCACAACCAGAGATAACTCAATATTTAGATATCTTTAACGGCATGTTTGTTTATTGCCCTCGCTCGTATCTGGAACCGGTCTACTTGTGGCATTTCAGTTCTGTAATGCGCGAACCAGTGGGCGGGGCTAGAGAAGTAGTCGTATGACGGCATTACAATGTCAAAAAGAAACGCAAATAACTTCTGCGAGAGAACAACAAATCTACACTCGACGAAACGGGATCCCGCAATAGTCATTGATATTTTTCTATGGAGGTGGTGCTCCACCAATGTATCTCAGTAACAAGGGCGTTGTCAGTTCTAACACTTACATGATGTTCGGTGAATACGATTCCCTCTTACATAACAAAAGCTTGAGTTAAAATTGTGATTTATTGTTGAAACTTGTTTGTGTTCGTGGCACTATTTGGTCGGAGTGTTATAGTAGATAATTGGTGTCTGTGCTGTCTGTAATTTACTGTTATTTTACAGATACGATTATCACAGTGTACATTTTACAGTTTTAAAGATTAAATTGACTGTTGTTGTGACTTGAACCTCCTTCTTTATGTTTGTCAACATTATTCCACCTACACTTCTACATTTAATTCATTCAGCTTCCTATTAGATACTCTGCTGTCTACATTACCCATAATGCTTTGCGCCATGGCTATAAATAGGTCTCACTTCCTGCCATTGTTCTGTGCTACACAGCTGAAGCTACTCGTCCTCAAATCCTCCTAGAAGGATGTGTAATGTATGTTTAGATTATTATCCTTATTGGTGTATATTACTATGTTAACAATGTGTTGTTGCTTGTGTGTTTTCCATATGATTTGTTTGGTTGAGTATGTTTCTGTTGGAATTGTATTGATTTGTAGTGACATCAAACCATCCTGTCCAACCTATGTCCATGTATTCCAGTACCTGCTGATCTCCTCAATTGTCGTGCCTACATGTTTGAGGATTATTTGTGCACCTGCTATTCACTTGATCTTGCATATCAAATTGATGGCTATTTGATAAAGAAGAGAAAAGGAATTGGTTTTCCAGTGTTTTTGATGGAACACCCCATCGAGTCCTACATATTCAGAACTACGGATACAAGTAACAACTAGTATTCAACACTGTATTTCACTGTGTGACTCCTTCAATGTTAAAGATCTGCAAAGTTGTTCATCAAAACAGTCCATGATAAATAAAGATATTGTCTCCCAAAATAAGGAGAAGACCCTGAACAAGTCGCTTTCTGGTCTTTGGAGTGTAATCTTTACACTCAAAAAATAAACACATCTGCATAATGCCAGCGAAACACATACACTCTGATCTGTGTTTACATCCTGTAGCGGAGACGATGTGTTTTTCATGCACACTTACAGCAGCTATTATTGTTCTTCTGAAATAGTTCTGATAATCAGGTGTGAGCCCAATACTGTCTAAAAATGTGTCGTTTAATGTAGAGTGTCTGTTGTTTATATTATTCTTGATTTATGAGAAAGGATATGGATAGATTTTGTTGTCAGTCACGTTAGAATTGCGGCTTATGCATTAACATGGCTTTAATATACACTGTAAAATCTAATTAGTTGATCTTACTTAAAAAAAGCATGCAAACCGATTGCCTTAAAAATACTAAGTAAAGTGAAATGGTATTGTTGAGTTCAAGTAACTTAAAAAATTAGTTCAGATGTACTTTGACTTAGTGTGTAGTACTCAGAATTAACTATTATTGCCAATTTAATAATTTCCATTGGATTTATTGCATTCATCATTAGAGTTTTAAGTTCACTAATTCCTTTTTTTTATTTCACATAAATGTAATTCTAAAAATGCATAAATCAAACACCTTGACTTGTGCAACACAAAACGAGCAAGAGGACACTGATCTCAGAACTGTATGCACAGACTATGCTCATTGGTATCAAACACATAAGGTTCGCAGACCATAATCACATGCACCTATCTTCTAAACAGTGGTAACCACAAAACTGAAAAATATGTCAAACTCTTCTAAATATCTAAGAGAAGTGAAAATTAAACACTATCAAGTCTTTAATTTAACTTAAAACATATAAAATAATCATATTTTTTAAAAACTACTCTCCTAATGCAGTCTGGCGCAAAGCATGTTGGGAATCTTTTCTGCGTACAGGCAAGATCTGCTCTCCACTGCCTCTCGCTGGTGTAGTAAAGTAATGGCTTCGCTTGCCGCTACTTGCTTGATTTAAGTAAAATATACTAAATGCGAAAAGTAAGTAGTTTGATTTCCCCTGCAAGTAATCGTAACTTAATAAAAACTAGTAAGATATATACATTTTGACAACTGACTAAAGTTAACAAATAATTTCTAAGTGAGGACAACTATTAGATTTTACAGTGTACTGTGTTAGCTGTGGGTTATTTCACATACAGAATTGTCATTATTCTTATAACACAAATAGTTAGTGTAGTATCTCCGTGTACTAATAATCTCTGTGTAGGTAACTATAAGCCTCCAAGAGCTGAAATGTAGTTGTGCGTCTATGCGGAAAGACAAATCGTAACAGACTGGGGTGGCTGACCAATCAGAGCACAGTGGACTTGTGGACTTGTGGAACGGTGGGGTTTAGAGAAACTGAATCATGAACTGCTTGAAGGGAACTGTTTAGAGATCTTTGAGAAAAGTGTGGATAAAATTCTAGCGTTATTTGACCGTGGATGCATTTAAACCTGCATTTAAAATAGAACATAATGGTCACTTTAGTTATGTTTTTTCAAGCACTTTAAGATAATTATATAATTTGTTTAATTTCTGAATCATCTACATTCTTAGATCACAGAGTGTCACTTTCCAATGAATTGAAACGATTGCAAATCCAGGATAGAGTGGTTTAGTGAATGTGGTGTTGATGCTGTGGATGAGGGTCATATTTGTGTCCGAGACGCTGTAGAAGGACAAAGTCCCTGCTCTCTCATCCACATACACTCCGATTCTATCAGAACTGGACACTACAGGGAGATTAATCCATTTGTCATTATGACTGAAAGAGAATCTGGATTCAGAGCAGTACAATCTCCAGGATTTATCATTACGTCCAAAATGACACACATGGCCCAATTCCTTCCTCCCGATGCTCTTATATGCCACTGATATATACACACCACCAGTCCACTTGATTTCCCAGTAGGAGCGTTCAGACACACTTTCCTTACACAACACCTGACAACAGTCGAATCTGTCTGGATGATCGGGGTACCGCTGGTCTGTGCGAGAGAATTGGATCACTCGGTTCCTCTCAGACAGACGGAGGTGTTTATACAGTGTGTTTGGATCCAGTGTCAGCTGACGAGAGTCTGTGGAACATAAAACACACAGGGAACACATTACTGATTCATGAAATTCAAATTTTCTACTCTTATATTATTTACTTTTAAAATTTTAAAGCATTGGATGCAGTAACAAAATCACTCTTAATGGGGTAGAATCGAGTGTCGTCTAAGCAGAACGTAGCTGTGCCCTGTCGTAGATTTAGACTGTGCATGAGGTGTACATTTTATCACAGGTCTGGATGAAGTTCAATGTAGTCCAACGTTGGGCTTACACCAAACTTGTTTATGTCCAGAAGGTCACTAGAAAAGTCTACAAATGTTTGTTGTATTTTGTTGAAAAAATTAATCAAATTTAGGTTAGAATTTATTCTTACACAGGCTGCTATTGACCGTTTTGAAGTTTCAGGATTCATTTACTTCAACACTTTTATCCAAAGTGACTTACATTGCATTTTACTAAACAATTGTTTTGAAGTATGTGCAATCCCTGGGATATAACCCAAGACCTTGGCAGCATCATGATCTAACCACTGAGCTACAGGAAAGCTTAGAGAAATTTATTCTTTTAGCAGATGCTTCTATCCAAAGCAACTTACAAATGATGGAGCATTTAACATTTAGTGTAAAGAGTCAACAACGAGCATTTGTCCATAAAGTCAGTAGAATTCAGTCTGTTTTATGATCTATAAGAGATAAAATGGATGCATTCATGCAGTTATAGTAACTTACACTGGAGGAACTGATCTCTGGTCTTGGGTTCAGGACTGGAAATAATCTCTGTGCATTTAATTTGAGAAACAAACATGTAAGTGAGAATAATGTACATTGAAACCATTTGTATTTCTACAATTCAACACACTGAAAAGAGATGATGAATAAAAACTTCACATCTATCAGGGGTATTTTCCATCTCTTGTATTTAGAAATGCTCCAGTCTGTCTCTCAGATTTGAGCACATCATCAGAAGAGCGGAGAGAAATGACAGTGATGTTAGGCAAACACTATACAGACAAAGACAAACAACACAAACATTTAACAGAGGCACTCTGTAAAACACCCCGTTCCCTTCCTAGAGGCCACTATCTTGTTTTGTTGTCCATGATTTTTCAGAAGAAAAGCAGGATGTAGCTCACAGTAAAGGAAACAAACAATCTTGATTGGTGGCTGCGGTTTGGTCATGAATGTGCTACTTCTGCCGCTCACTGAGATGATGCAGAGAGACATTTGACCACTCACTAAAATGAGCTCAGCACCATATTTGGAAGAATGGTATAAAAGGAAGCATGAATTAAAATCACAATTTTAACCCAAGCTCTTGTTATATAAGAGGGAATCGTATTCACACGAACATCATTTAAGTATAAGAACTCACAACGCCCTTGTTACTGAGATTACATCTGTTATTGACATCAGTCTATGGAGAAAAGAAGTTAGGTGGACCCAAATTTTCCACTGCATCACATTTAACGCATTTAACTGGTTTTACCACTTCACTTTTTTTTAGATGTCCATATAGGCAAAATTGATTTATAAATGATAAACTAACAATCTGGTCAACAGAAAATGATTTATTTGAAGCACAAATCTACAAGAAAGGTAACTTACTGAAAAATTGTTGGTGCTTAAAGTGCTTCACTGAACTGAAATTTAAACTTAAAAGATATCCAGATAAATGGACCAGGGCTTGACATAACCTGGGAGGTGGATGGCTTCGTGTAGGAGAATTGTTTATGATTTTCAGACGGATCAGGCCTTAACTTAACATTATTCACAAAAAAGTTCTCAATCGTTCTGTTCATCTTCTCTCATCATCCGTGGCTACATCCACTCTGTTTAACTGACGGCCCTAGACTATTCACCTCTCTGTCTGACTGGAGCCAGTGGCGGTTTTAGGCACGGGCGAACCGGGCAGCCGCCCGGGGCGCCAAATTTTCACGACACGTGGGGGGCGGCAAAAGCATTTAATAATCTGAAAATAATCTGCGCCGCTAAACGGGTTTCCATTATCTATAATATAACTGTCTGTGTGGGGAATTGGCGAATTGCCGCCCCTGCTTGCTGAGAAGCGCAGAAGCTGTGTGAAAAGTGTAAAGGGGAGGGGCCGCGCCCGCGATGGACAGGTCACCTCTCCCAAATGGAGCGGACAAGGAGGGGGGATCCACTTAGTGGGCTAAAGTCAGTCACACCTTGACTTTCTTCCAAATAACGCACATTTCAATCATAATATTAAAGCACTAGCCTATATTTTCCATGATTTTTTTCTGAATTGTGTGTGTGAAATGGCTAATAAAAAAAGGAAATCCAAAACGATTATGTGGAGGTGAAGTGGTTTAGTCTTGACTTCTGGTCGTGAGTGACAGTGTTGGGGGGATGTGAAATGTGTTGATTGTCGAGTGCCAGATAAACACAGCGACAGCGATGGAGAGAAAAAGGTTTAAGCCGTCAGGTGCCCAATATAGGAAAAGAATTAAAAGTAGAAGAGGAGAAAAGAGCAAAAGATAAAGGTATGCACTACGTTCTCTCTGTATGATTACGGTGACGTTATCCATGTCATCAATGAAGGGCTAATTTTAATGGGTGGTAACGTTAACTCTGACGTTTGTTAGCCTTCTTGTTATGATGCTTGCTATGCTTATACAACAATAATTCGGTTTTATCTCAACAAACACGAGATCTAATTTCACCATAAGATTGTGCTTTGCAACAAAACTGTAACGAGTAAAGTTATTATTTATTTAACCCCATCATTGGGGTTAATGTTGGGCCCTGTAATAAGCCAACGAAATTAACATATGTTTAGGAAGTTTCAAAGACGAACACTCTGTTGCGTGACAAACCATATAATTCGAGGCAGTAACCAAGGAGCTAATTGTTCCTCCCTTAGATTAGATTATTATAGCGTCTAATGAGTCATGACAGACATTTGGCATGTAAGGGCATGTTTATGTAAATTTGCAATTCATAAGAGTTATACTGTAGCCTACTGTCTTTTGATGTCAATTTCAATTGCAATTCAATTGCAAATTCAGGGGCACTTCTAAAGTATTTTGGAGAATCCTCTGCCACTGGTCAGCCATCAAAAAACATCAGCCTCCTTGAACTTATCACTTTTATGCATGATAAGGATCTATCAGAGATCTACTCCAACTTTTGGACTGCTCTCAGGATTGCACTTACTCTGCCAGTCACTGTGGCTCAAGCAGAGAGAAGCTTTTCAAAACTAAAGTTGATCAAGTCGTACTTGAGCTCAACCATGTCTCAAGAACAGCTCACTGGCCTTGCAATCATCAGTATCAATCACTCAATAGGGCAGCAGATTTCGTATGATGACATTATTGATGATTTTGCATTAAGGAAGGCCAGAAAGGTCAGGTTTTAGTTTGTGTTTTCTGTTAGTGCACTAGTGTAATAATTAGATTTGCTTTTGTGTGATGAAGGATTTGTGCTATTTAGAATATTTATTCTATATTTTATTTGTATATTATTCTTAATATTTTATATTGTTGTTGTTCTCCGCTCGTGTTACATCATGATTGTACATATGTTGTCACTTTTATGTACAAAGAGTATAATTAAGTTATTATAACTTATACTGATTTGTGCAGAATTGTGTTTTTAAAATGTTCTGTTGAAGGATTTGTGCAATTGAGAAATATAAGGTTCGTCTTACACTTATATAGCTATGGTAAAACATGGCTTTTTTTTCTCTCGGATGGGTGGGAGTATGTGGGGGGGCACCCAGAGGGGATCTCGCCCGGGGAGTGATTCAATGTAGAACCGCCACTGACTGGAGCAGACGCATTTTCAAACGTACACACCAGAGGTTGTTCTGGTCTTTTCTATTGTCCGTCATTTTGACTGACAGGCTCTTAGAAAATCTATTATAATCTATTATTACCCGTCACTACGGTGCAAGGTGGCGTTAGGTGGTAATGAGTTTGTCCGTGACATCATCACACGGAACTTGTATTTTAATAATGACCAATTAAGCCATTCTTTTTTATATGTATTTTAATGTTATGTTCACAAATAACAGTTTTTGATACCATATTCAAACCCTTTCCATATCAGTATTTATTTTGCTCATATCTTGTGTATATAAAAAAAGTTATGGCTGAGGTCGGCTGAAGCGATATGATCTTCAGGAACAGAAGTTAAGTGATGAAAATAAAAGCACAACAGTCCAGTATCACAAGTAAAAGTCACTTTACAGTGGTAAGAGACTTACTCTAATAACAATTTAATATAAAATTAGTCTATAAAAATACTGTACAAAATAAACGAAAATTTAAAACTAAAGTAAGGAAAATGGTGCAGCGCACACTTAAAGAACAAGAACTCTGCCACTATCACTACACAAGGAAACTAACAAACATTACGGACAACAACTAATAAGCAGTGAAGCAAGTTTCATGCTGTTTATCATGTGCATAGTGTCTAGACTTTTGATCATCACTTGTATGTTTTGCGATAGCGTTCCGGCTCGCATGAGCAGCGGAGCGGTGATAACTCCTGGTGCTGCAGACTGGGAGCTCTGTCAACTCAGTTACACAGGACTGGCGGGAAATGTGCATTGATACTCCTTCATTCTTCATGTTATGGGGTTTACTTCCCAGTGCGACATCCGACGGGTTTCCCAGATCGCATCACATATGTCTAGTCAGTAACAATGACAGGTGAAAACACGCAGGTCGCTTCGCGAGCATATCACGCTCTAATGATGGGAAACAGGCATTTACAAATTACCCTCATTGTAATCCACCAAAATGACGGTCGGTCTTCAGATATTTCTGTCACTGGTAAAGAAATCTGTCAATGACAAAGAATTTTCGGTTTAACGAGACCTCTGGTACACACACGTACAGGAATATCTGTATCACGGGCAATCAGGGGGTCAGCCGTTCACTATCTCTGATTGGTTTAGACCACAATATGGGGATAATGTGTGTCTGTTGTTGAATTACAGGGAGACTTTAAGTGTTGTGGAGACTTTTTTTCTCCCTCTAACTGCTGGTCGCACCAGTGCTACCCCTGATTATTTTTAGTCGCACCATTGAGAAATAAGGTCGCTTTTGCCACCAAATTGGTCGCACTCTAGAGCCCTGGCTGCATAACCTTCCTTTGGATTCTGATATTAGGAATACGGGGTAAAAGTTTATTTTTAAAGACGTTCCAGCTCATGCTTCGAAAACATGAAGCATTTGTTTGTTTCTTTTCACTGAGGATTCCTTCGTGAACAAGGCAGAGATCAACACTGTTGATCAACAATTTGTGGAGAGACTAAATTAAAAAGCAGTGCTGTGCCTTCAATATTGGATCCAATAGGAATGGCGCAGCAATCTTCTGTGAGTAAAACATTTTTGTACTATGCGTCATTATTGCTTTGTTAGAGAACTCCTGATGTGCCCTGAGCACTATTCACATGAGATTAGTATTACCTGGGGAACTCTAGTCATTTGTATGTTCGAATCAACATCTCTGCACTTTAAAATCGAATTAGTTGATCTTACTTAAAAAAAGCATGCAAACCGATTGCCTTAAAAAAAAATAAGTAAAGTGAAATGGTATTGTTGAGTTCAAGTAACTAAAAAAAATAGTTCAGATCTACTCTTGACTTAGTGTGGAGTACTCAGAATTAACTATTTTTACGAACTTAAAAATTTCCATTGGATTTATTGCACTGTAAACGCGGAAACGTTTGCAATACTAAATTTTTATACTTTATAGCTAAATTAAGTTTTACTACATTTAACATAAATATTATTCTAAAAATGCATAATTCAAACACCTTGACTTGTGCAACACAAAATGAGCAAGAGGAGACTGATCTCAGAACTGTATGCACAGACTATGCTCATTGGTAAAAAAAACACATGAGCCTCGCAGACACTAATCACATGCATCTATCTTCTAAACAGTGGTAACCACAAAACTGAAAAACTCTTCTAAATATCTAAGAGATGTGAACATTAAACACTATCAAGTCTTTAACTTTACTAAAAACATATAAAATAATCATATTTTAAAAAAATTACTCCCCTAATGCAGGCTGGTGCAAAGCATGGTGGGAATCTTTTCAGCGTACAGGCAGGATCTGCTCTCCACTGCCTCTCGCTGGTGTAGTAAAACAATTGATTCGCTTGCCGCTACTTGCTTGATTTAAGTAAAATATACTAAAGGCCAAAAGTAATTTGTTTTATTTCCCCTGCAAGTGCTCGTAACTTAATAAAAACTAGTAAAATGAATACATTTTGACAACTGAGTAAAGTTAACAAATAATTTGTAAGTAAAGACAGCAATAAGATTTTACATGTAATTTGGTGGGCTCATATATTTTTTTTCAAGGATTTATCCACTGTTTGCTAATAATAGAGGCTGTTTTGAAGTATTGTTGTATTATATCGGGTGCTGGGTGATATCCATAAGTTGAATGAAGCCATAAACTCTAGAGGTCGACTGATTCATCATTTACCAATAACGATAATTTGAACTATCGGCAATAATCCCCACCGATAGTTTTTCCTGGTTGAGCTTGATCCAGACGCAGTAGGGAAAGCTCTACTGTGATATGAAGGTGGAGAGTTCCAAGTAAAGTGTAAAACAGCGACCTCTAGAGGTGGAAATTAAACAGACAGCCTGTTTTGTTTGGGGGGGCGGAATAAATCAGATAGGGGTATAAAAGTTTCACAATGACAAGGTAGAGCCAGTTGCAGTAAACATGATGTTAAGACGTAATAAGTAATTGACTATATGCTGCATTCACTGGGGAAAAGCAGTATTTTTGGAGACAGGGCTGAGAGCGCGCTAACATTAGCAGCCTATTAACGTTAGCTTAAAAAGTTATAACATGGTGAAAAAAATACAAGCAGAGATGTTTAAATGGTATTATTGTCACTATGGATAGGCATTTGTCAGTATTGTGTGTGTGGGTGTGTGCGTGTGCATGTGTGTGTGTGCGCAACATCTGCCTCCGAAATAAAAACAGATGACAGAGACAGTATCAACGGCTAATGTTAATGACGTTTGTTTTAATGTAAACAATCACGCATGTGAACAGGACAGTATATATTGTAAACTATTACAATGGATCCGTCATTCTGCTAGTCTGCTGCCAAGAATGTTTTAAATTATTAACATTTTAGAAACTACCTACTTAAGGTTTTGTTTAAATCATACAGTTCAAATAAATCAAAAATATAGTTTAGTGGTTGAAGCAACGTGTTCTTTGATGTAATACACTTCATTGCTAATTTACTTTGTGTTTTTTATTTGAAATAAACCATTACAAACTATTGGTTATTCATCTGTATAGGAAGATACTGACCACCTTAGTTATCATTATTGGCAAAATCCAATATCGGTTGACCTCTACTCTCAGACAGGGTTTACGATTGAAGTAAATGTTAGAGTTGTCAAAACTGAAAATGGCTTGTAGTGAATTCTTTTTAAATTATATACGTGCCCTTGTTTAATCTCAAAATGTACACCAGTAAAGCTTTTTAAAGCTTCTTCTAGATGTCTATTTGATGTCTGACAGCAGACATCTCCAAGACGTATTGAAGATGAGTAAACTATGTATTGTAGATGTCTTGCAGATGCAAGTGCTGATATCAAATAGACATAAGACAGATGTCTGTGTGCTATCTCGGAGTACCCCAAAAAGGTTGAGAACCACTGCTTTAGATGGTGCAGCAGGTCTCAATTTTTATTAATATAGTTAAACTCAACGAAGGGGGGTACACCCATTTATTTAATGACCAGCTTGTGCTAGCAGTCCTATTGTGGATTTTATATTCTCATTCATGAAAGAACTTACGGATGGCAGGTGGAAGAGGTATCTTTATAAACAATAAACAACACAAACTGTGTGATTTACCCATACAAATTAACTTTCTGTATTTTTTAACAGTTCTAAATAAAATGATTTTTGGACTTAGATTCAAAGTTTTTTTTTTTTTAAGTCAGCGTGTTGAATGTAAAACTCTGTCATTTATTTATCTGTGGCCAAAATATATCAAAAACAACTACGGACAATGTTTATACACTGACAGCTGCC
Organism: Triplophysa dalaica; assembly: GCF_015846415.1. Taxonomy (NCBI): domain Eukaryota; kingdom Metazoa; phylum Chordata; class Actinopteri; order Cypriniformes; family Nemacheilidae; genus Triplophysa; species Triplophysa dalaica. The sequence continues at coordinate 26,019,226 of NC_079546.1, read as the reverse complement.
ATTGAAAGACATTAGGAACTCTGGTCCGAGTTAGCAACAGTATCTAAGGGGGGCGGGATTTACCAATAGGTCAATTGTACAAAAGTTGTGGTAGCAGATTATCTCTAAAGTGAACACAAAATGAACATCAGTTTTAAAATAAATCATTTGATTTAAAGTTGTTTAAGTGGCCCCTGCATAAATATAAAGATAAATACTGTATGTTGCCTGAATTACACTGAATCAAGCAATGAGTTGAGCACATGATCTTGAGTATAATCAACATTTCTTTTACAGGGTAACTGTGTCCTGACACCAATTATTTTAGATGTTTAGAGTAAATAAAATTATGAATTTATAGTACAGGAATCCGTAAACATAAAACCTATACTACTATACTGAAAATATATATGTAAAAAACATCATTATTCAAACAAAACATCATGTTGAATATGATATGGATTTAACCATAACACTAAGTTTAATTGTACATGTCTAATTAAAAACTTAAAAAATAATTATACCGGAAGTGCCTTAGACCAGTGTTTACAACAGTCTATATGTTACATTATTTATTTTACAGTAAAACTAACACGAAATCTCTCTAGAAAAGAAACAAATAAAACTGTTGTAAATATATAAGCGACACATCATTATATAATGTATGGACACACATAAATGTCGTGTATGTGCGGTGTTCACATTAACTAATATTAACCATGACAGGACTGCACTGATGTTGTGTGTCCCCGAATATAACAAAACGACACGCAACGTCAGAAACTCGATTACTTATTAAACAATAATGACTGAATAATGTGAAAATGACAATTAAAATAATTAAAAATAAATCATATTTCAACAGAAATGCACTAAGATTCAAGCTTAAAGTCACACGGACTTTCGTTTCACTTCTACGACGTAGTTTGTGATTCGATTGTTTGGCGAATTAATGATCAAATCTGGAACAAAAACATAAACAACAGATGAATAAAAACTCACACGTGAACATAAACAACAGATGAATAAAAACTCACACGTGAACATAAACAACAGATGAATAAAAACTCACACGTGAACATAAACAACAGATGAATAAACTCACACGTGAACATAAACAACAGATGAATAAAAACTCACACGTGAACATAAACAACAGATGAATAAAAACTCACACGTGAACATAAACAACAGATGAATAAACTCACACGTGAACATAAACAACAGATGAATAAAAACTCACACGTGAACATAAACAACAGATGAATAAAAACTCACACGTGAACATAAACAACAGATGAATAAAAACTCACAAGTGAACATAAACAACAGATGAATAAAAACTCACACGTGAACATAAACAACAGATGAATAAACTCACACGTGAACATAAACAACAGATGAATAAAAACTCACACGTGAACATAAACAACAGATGAATAAAAACTCACACGTGAACATAAACAACAGATGAATAAAAACTCACACGTGAACATAAACAACAGATGAATAAAAACTCACACGTGAACATAAACAACAGATGAATAAAAACTCACACGTGAACATAAACAACAGATGAATAAAAACTCACACGTGAACATAAACAACAGATGAATAAAAACTCACACGTGAACATAAACAACAGATGAATAAAAACTCACACGTGAACATAAACAACAGATGAATAAACTCACACGTGAACATAAACAACAGATGAATAAACTCACACGTGAACATAAACAACAGATGAATAAAAACTCACACGTGAACATAAACAACAGATGAATAAAAACTCACACGTGAACATAAACAACAGATGAATAAAAACTCACACGTGAACATAAACAACAGATGAATAAACTCACACGTGAACATAAACAACAGATGAATAAAAACTCACACGTGAACATAAACAACAGATGAATAAAAACTCACACGTGAACATAAACAACAGATGAATAAAAACTCACACGTGAACATAAACAACAGATGAATAAAAACTCACTAGTGAACATAAACAACAGATGAATAAACTCACACGTGAACATAAACAACAGATGAATAAAAACTCACACGTGAACATAAACAACAGATGAATAAACTCACACGTGAACATAAACAACAGATGAATAAAAACTCACACGTGAACATAAACAACAGATGAATAAACTCACACGTGAACATAAACAACAGATGAATAAAAACTCACACGTGAACATAAACAACAGATGAATAAAAACTCACACGTGAACATAAACAACAGATGAATAAAAACTCACACGTGAACATAAACAACAGATGAATAAAAACTCACACGTGAACATAAACAACAGATGAATAAACTCACACGTGAACATAAACAACAGATGAATAAAAACTCACACGTGAACATAAACAACAGATGAATAAAAACTCACACGTGAACATAAACAACAGATGAATAAAAACTCACACGTGAACATAAACAACAGATGAATAAAAACTCACTAGTGAACATAAACAACAGATGAATAAACTCACACGTGAACATAAACAACAGATGAATAAAAACTCACACGTGAACATAAACAACAGATGAATAAACTCACACGTGAACATAAACAACAGATGAATAAAAACTCACTAGTGAACATAAACAACAGATGAATAAACTCACACGTGAACATAAACAACAGATGAATAAAAACTCACACGTGAACATAAACAACAGATGAATAAACTCACACGTGAACATAAACAACAGATGAATAAAAACTCACACGTGAACATAAACAACAGATGAATAAACTCACACGTGAACATAAACAACAGATGAATAAAAACTCACTAGTGAACATAAACAACAGATGAATAAAAACTCACACGTGAACATAAACAACAGATGAATAAACTCACACGTGAACATAAACAACAGATGAATAAAAACTCACACGTGAACATAAACAACAGATGAATAAACTCACACGTGAACATAAACAACAGATGAATAAAAACTCACACGTGAACATAAACAACAGATGAATAAAAACTCACACGTGAACATAAACAACAGATGAATAAAAACTCACACGTGAACATAAACAACAGATGAATAAAAACTCACACGTGAACATAAACAACAGATGAATAAAAACTCACACGTGAACATAAACAACAGATGAATAAAAACTCACACGTGAACATAAACAACAGATGAATAAAAACTCACACGTGAACATAAACAACAGATGAATAAACTCACACGTGAACATAAACAACAGATGAATAAAAACTCACACGTGAACATAAACAACAGATGAATAAAAACTCACACGTGAACATAAACAACAGATGAATAAAAACTCACACGTGAACATAAACAACAGATGAATAAACTCACACGTGAACATAAACAACAGATGAATAAAAACTCACACGTGAACATAAACAACAGATGAATAAAAACTCACACGTGAACATAAACAACAGATGAATAAAAACTCACACGTGAACATAAACAACAGATGAATAAAAACTCACTAGTGAACATAAACAACAGATGAATAAAAACTCACACGTGAACATAAACAACAGATGAATAAAAACTCACACGTGAACATAAACAACAGATGAATAAAAACTCACACGTGAACATAAACAACAGATGAATAAAAACTCACACGTGAACATAAACAACAGATGAATAAACTCACACGTGAACATAAACAACAGATGAATAAAAACTCACACGTGAACATAAACAACAGATGAATAAACTCACACGTGAACATAAACAACAGATGAATAAAAACTCACACGTGAACATAAACAACAGATGAATAAAAACTCACACGTGAACATAAACAACAGATGAATAAAAACTCACACGTGAACATAAACAACAGATGAATAAAAACTCACACGTGAACATAAACAACAGATGAATAAAAACTCACACGTGAACATAAACAACAGATGAATAAAAACTCACACGTGAACATAAACAACAGATGAATAAAAACTCACACGTGAACATAAACAACAGATGAATAAAAACTCACACGTGAACATAAACAACAGATGAATAAAAACTCACACGTGAACATAAACAACAGATGAATAAACTCACACGTGAACATAAACAACAGATGAATAAAAACTCACACGTGAACATAAACAACAGATGAATAAACTCACACGTGAACATAAACAACAGATGAATAAAAACTCACACGTGAACATAAACAACAGATGAATAAAAACTCACACGTGAACATAAACAACAGATGAATAAACTCACACGTGAACATAAACAACAGATGAATAAAAACTCACACGTGAACATAAACAACAGATGAATAAACTCACACGTGAACATAAACAACAGATGAATAAAAACTCACACGTGAACATAAACAACAGATGAATAAACTCACACGTGAACATAAACAACAGATGAATAAAAACTCACACGTGAACATAAACAACAGATGAATAAAAACTCACACGTGAACATAAACAACAGATGAATAAACTCACACGTGAACATAAACAACAGATGAATAAACTCACACGTGAACATAAACAACAGATGAATAAAAACTCACACGTGAACATAAACAACAGATGAATAAACTCACACGTGAACACAGAAAAAACACAGAATCCACATAAACAGTCCAGCAGTAAACTTCCTTAGTTTAACTGCTACACACGTGCTCACGCCTCAGATGCGTCATATGTCAACAGGGGGCGTGGTTTAGGCTCCCTTATAAAACAGTAAAATACTATCGGTTAAATTTGTCTCATAATTCGCTTAGAGTGAGAGCTTTTTGGCCATTACACTGACTGTAAATAGCAGAAAAATCATTTAATGTTAAATAAAAAAAACGAAAAATCATTTAATGTTAAATAAAAGAAACTTTTCCCTTTATGCCAAGGTGCCATACATCACTTTAATGTTTCCATGCTGCGCTTCAGACAAGGTAAACATGTTAAGATTGAACATCATTGGACTTATTTTATTAGAACATTTATCTGAAGAACTTAATCAATCAAACATTACAGCTGCTACATTCTCTCATGTTGTGACATCTTCATTTAATCAAAGATTTTTATCTAAAGACCGTCACACGTGAACTCGTGATTTTACCACCAGGGGGCGTGAAGAGACTGTTGTCACTATTGCTCAGAAAGGCTGTGAATGTTGTGTATTCGTTTGTAAATAATGACACAACAGGGATAAAATATTGTTTTTTTCTGCAAACATTAAGCCTGATAATTCGTTTGGAAGATCAATTATTTAAATGGTGTTTACAACCCAACAAACACAAAACATTTTACAACATTTAACAACGTTGGATTTTAGTTACGAACTGAAATTAGATAATGTTGCAGTATAACGTTTTAAAACGTTTAAAAAAATACAGCCTATATTTAAAAACATGCAACCCAAATAAAACGTTTTTAAAATGTCAAATAAACATCAAAGTCTGATTTCTTAAAGTAGTTTAAAAACGTAGATATCATGTGTATTTACTACGAAAACAAAACAAGACCAAACATTAACTCTTGTGACAAGTTATATTTAGGTGTTGAGTAATATCCACATTGCAACAAGATGTTCAAAAAGGTTTTGATAGTAGCAGAATGTAATTCAAAGTTGGAATTTATTCTGGATATAATTATTTATTATGATTACCTTTATTATGATTATTTTTTGTTGACTATCTTTTGAAATGTTTCTGTTACAGACGGTTTCATTTACATTTACATTAGTCATTTAGCAGACGCTTTCATCCAAAGCGAAAGCAAACACTGATCACAATAATGATGGTTTGATCTTCTACATATTAATTTCATGTTGAGGTTACTTGATTAAAATTATTTTCTTGCTACATGTTAATTTAATGTTAAGAAAACATGACTCTAACATGTGGAACCACTGAACATGATTAAATCATTTTCAACCATAGTGCCATTTTTTGAGTTTTAATATAATAATTTAATATAAAATTATATTTAGTATTACATTTACATTTTAACTTTAATAATTAATTTAACTTTAGTTGTGAGCTCTTTTTATACAGCCTATTATTCCAAAGCACATCAGCTGGAAAACCATCTGACAGGAAAGGCGTAATCTATATAAAGTATGAATGTTATGGGGAGTTTGGTCAAATTATGGCAGCGAGACAGCTATTAGTTGTCTTAAATCAAAGACTCACCTGGTCCAATAAGAACAAGACACTACTTTTAATCCTGCTTAAAAAAGACATAAATCTTAATAAAGAAGTGTTTTGCACACCATAAAAATTAATTTCTGCATGTGGCCCAGTGAGCAAATTCTTTATAAAGTCACACTTTATATGTTCAGCTGCTAATAAAATATATTTAAAAAAATATATATAAGGTAAAACTTCAGTATAGGGACCAAAAATAATTTATAATAATTAAAAAAATTATGCAGGACTTGGGTACTTTTCTGTATTTTAAGTTATTTTTCTTATTGTCTGTTCAAAGTGATAATGATTTAGATGTCTTTAAATTATAGTTAAAGGTAAGAAATAATAATGAATGTTTTTGTTTTAGTATTTTGTGTGTGTGTGTGTGTGTGTGTGTGTGTGTGTGCGTGTGCGGCTTCAAAAACACTTTTCAAACCTGAATAAAATGTAAAATTAAAAATATTTATTAATTCTATATGTCTATGATATCTACTGTAACTATATACATAATATATACATAATGATGAATCTCCCTGGATGTTCTTCATCAGAAAGCATTCTTGGATTTCTTGAGCAGAGGTCCGGAGTCATTGACTTCACTGCCATCATCACGCAACCCCCGTCGCCTCTTACCGGAGGATGAGTTGGTGCGGGAATCGTGGGGTTCAGAAACGACTGAGCTGGACCGATGGCTGAGACTTTGGCTTGTGGAGGAACACGCCGTATAAGAGTTCAGGGGTTTTCGGGAGTGTGAGAAACCAGACCCCTCGGCTCTGTTCTTAAAACAGTTCACTTCCTGTGTGAGCAAGAACCAGAAAACCGGTTTGAAAAGAAGACAGAGCTTGATGCTTGACAAAAGCCTGATGTACAGTTTCACAATCTTACCTGCCGTAAGAACATGTTTACATTCAAATCATCAGGAGACACATGACACTTTGTGCAGCTGGGACAAACATGTTCATCTGAATCCAGCAGACACGTTCGAATACCTGCGACCAAACAATCACATATGTTCTCAAAGGTCAAACAAAACTGAGTTATATTTGCTTGTGTAGAGACTCACACTCATCGCAGAAGCTGTTGCTGCAACAGGGCGTCATCACAGCGTCAGTCATGAGATCTTTGCAGATCTGACACAGCAGAGCATCGGGCACCGGATCTTCATCTGGGGTGGATGTGGACGACTCACTCCTGGTTAAGAAGGGCGGATCTTCTTTCTTTTGAGTTGCATAAGCCTCACTAAACAGAACAAGCGCACAATTATCAACCGAATGCAAATGTGTGTCAGTGGTGAGGTCTCTACAGTTGTAAACTTACGCGTTGATAATGGGAATGACATGCTTTCCACTGCTGCTCAGCATCACTCCCTTCATGTTGTGGTCATCCACCTCCATTAAGAAGCTGACAGGAATTCCTGCGCTTCTCCGTATGCGCTTGCTCCCAATAAATGCTGGATCCTGTGACGGCACAAGCAAGGTTGCATTAACATTCACTGCAAAACGTGCACACAAATCCTGTCCACAGTTTAGATATGTGTTACCCGTGTCTTTGGGCAGTTTCTGATGTGATGCCCAGGTACGCCACATTTATAGCACACAGAGTTTGGTGGAAGGCCTCCAACCAGCTTGAGTGCTTCACTGGTAAGTGATGAGAGTCATGATGGAGAGCACTTGAAAATTCAGGTCACAATGTGAACGTTATTATACTCACTTGGTAGAATAGTAACAGCGGCTGGACTGGAACATGACAGCTTTAATTTTGTCCTCCTCTGATGCCTTTGCCTCAGCCAGATTCTCCGTCTGTTCATTTACAAATAAATGCTTTATACGTCTTTTTCTACACAAACATACAGTTTACATAGTTTTCATATTGTTTAGTGGATTTCAGTACCTTGAAAAGCTGCTCAAGTGACATTAAAGAACCATTCACTTGCTGTTGAAAGAAGACCAAAGAGATTTATTACCATTCAGAACCCCATCACACCCAGAGATACAAACTAAAGACACTTAACACAATGTAAACAGAAACCCACCAAATGACATTTTACAGCAATACTTTAGTAGAGAGTTTTAAACGCACATATATTAGCTAAACCACAAACATATTTATATTGAAATAAGTTAATGACAGAAAATATAAAACAAGATGACATGAATTACTTAAATAATGAATTTTAACTTATTGAATTTTACAGTAAAAATAAACTCAGGCCTATTGTTCAAGGCTTCTTCATGGTCAACTCTGACCAGCTTAAAGAGATCCTACAGCACAATATAAACATTCAAGTCAACACTTTTGTTTACATACTGCTTTTGAAGATCCAACTTTAGACCAGTTACTGCAAATCAAAACAACTAAGACTTAATGACTGATTGATATTCATTAAAAGATTCATATTCATAACATCATCAAGTGACTTACTTTGCAGGTCTGTTATATGTGGATTTCACCCCAGTTCCAGGGATTCTTCTGACTGTCACCATAGTGTTACTGGGGATGATGTCTGCATCATCAGTGTATTCTGTGGGAAACACATACTTATTTACAGTCTGTCCACACCAACTAAAATAATACCAGGATACTGTATACCGACCACAGTACATATCAATATATAATATAGTTATACTATTTACAACCTTAGTTTATAATAAACATACAATATAATACAATACAATACATACTAGTGAGTGTACCAAACGGAGGTGACCTGCAGCGTTTTTCTTAATGTTCATTTAATCATATATCAAAATAGTGATAAAAGGATAAAGCCTGTGACATCTACCCTCCGTGACTATTTTTCCATAATCACATTTAATACTTTATACCCGTTAAAGAGAGTAAATAAGTCAAAGTTTACATGTAAAATAGCTGAACTTACCTTCATCAGTTTGCTCGTTGGAGATGCGCAGGTCACATCGCTTCAGTTTCTCTCGTCTCATGATTTGTCGTTTCAAATCTCCGAGAGTGATGTGAAGGCCCTCAAAGATCACAGTGTCGTGTGTAAGTTTACTGACAAACTTATAATGAACACACGGCATGTTGCGTTCTGATGCCCCTGCACACAAACAGATGCAATTAATGTAATAAATTGGCAGAAATGCAATAGAAATGAACAGATAATGGTCAGCAAGTAATTAATCACAACAATAATAGATATTAATAACACAAATATGAATATAAGAAGTTAAAATCAGACGACAACGAGGATGTAGAAAGGTGCTCTCGTGAACAGCGATCAAATAGCAACACTAAACCAAACTTTGCTTGTTACTATGGAAACCGATCAAGCGCATCAATTCCCAGTGGGCAATTGATGTGAAATAGACATCAAATTGACGTCAAACATCGGCATCAAAGAATTGGTCAAAAATGCAAATCAAATCGATGTCAAAATTTGACATCAAATTGACATCAAATTTTGACGTTAATTTGATTAGCAATTTCTTTTACATTTTTTAACAAATTGATGTCCTATTCTAGACCAATAAATAATGAAACAACAGTACTTAATGTAAGACATGTTTTATTAAATACAATCAGCTACAATTCCAGAAATTTAAAATGTTCTTAAACCACTAATAAATATAAAATCCTCCTTGAATTACATTTAAATTAATATATAAATATTAAGTGATCTGGAAAAAGCCATCACATGACAAAATTGTACATATTACAGGTTTTGATATCATATGAAAGCTCTCAAGCCCTTTCCATTTGTTAAAAACATTTACATTTACGTGTAGTTATTTAGCAGATGCTTTTATCCAAAGCGACTTACAGTGCACTTATTACAGGGACAATCCCCCTTGAGCAACACACTGGTGGTGGCTACTAGGATAGAACCAGCAACCTTTTGATTTACCAGTTCAGTGGTTTAACCCTCTAGACCACCCACTCCATAAAAACAATTTGTAAATTAAATAAAAACAGTTTTGGAAAGGGCTTAATAGCTTTCATATGATACTAAAACCAGTATTTTTTATTTCACCATGTGATGGGTTTTCCCAGATCATATCCCAAATGAACAAAAATAATTTTGATAAACAATTGGCTTAAGGCCTACTTATTCAGAATCTGAACACACATCAATCGCCGATTTCCCCTTTTGTCGTCCCATACCCCCACATCTATCGGGAGAAGACCGGAGATTTTTTAGCTGTATTTTTTTATTTCAGCCTCTGATAATGAAGGTTTGGACTGCTGTAGTGCACCTAAATGAAGATGAAACCACAATTAGCACACCTTTTATGACATTAAAATATACCTAACATGTTTCAGCAACCATCACTTGTACATAGAAGTTAATGCAAGTTGCTGCTCTTAAATGTTTATTAACACTAAGATGTTCCCAGGTTTAAATAAGTATCTGTTAAATTTAGAAATGTGCACTACTTGCAAATATTTAAGAGTTGTTAAATGTTTTAAATGTGTCAGTTTACTAAGACAAGATTGTAATTGAAGCATTACATGTTTAATTTACTTAAAATGTAGCATATGTTGATAGACACTACATCCTCTAATCATACAAGAAAAGTAATGTAGTACCTATTATAACACGACATAGCCGTGTTTTCCAAAGGCCTTCTTCAGCCCTGAGCCATCCATATTCATTGTTGACATCAATTTGTTTGTAAGAATTCTGAAAAAAAAGACAACCATATCAGTATTCAATGATTGTTAAGATTGTTGAACAATACAACTAAGTGACCAGAACAGCTGAGAAGTTTTCCTTTGAGCACAGTAACACAAATGGTCATTGAACCAGCTTTTGGTACCTTTAGTAGTGTGGGCTGGTCCTGCTTGACACAGTGGACCGGTCCTGCTTGACACAGTGGACCTTCTACCAGGACATTTTAGAACACTTCATCAGTGTGTATCAAATTATGAATTATAATTATGGGTATGTTTCGCTTTGTCGCATAGCATCGGTAAAGAGATTCAAATGAGGGCATTTTTATTTTATCCGAATATTAATTGCAAAACTAACATTACTCACTGACATTTCTAAATCGTTAACTCAACGTTACACGCTTAATGGATCGCACATTAACATTACCTCAGAAATCTTCACGGTACTTCTGGCGGGATATTTCAATTCACCAGATTCTAATATATCGCCAAGTCATATATTTCATCAAAACACAATCTTCTAGGTTTTCAAAGTTACCCAATATAACGTATTTTTTATTCCATGAGATGTTTATTACTCACCTGATAAAAAGCGACAACCTTCTCCAATGCTTCGACCGCATAGCAAACACTGGCCTCTACGCAAGACGTGATGACGTACGTTTCAACGGTCAACGTAGTAAATCCTCCAAATATTTTTATAAATTTTATATTTTTACGTGTATGTATAAAATAATATGTTATACTAAATTTGCATCAAATTTCACACAAAAAATAAATTAATTGTTGTAGTCCATTCACTAACTTCAGCTGCTGAGAAACCCGGAAATGTGAAATAGGCCATGGCGCCGTCTACAGGTGGTATTAAGAAATACATAAGACAGATAATAAATGGGCATTAAAACTACAGAGAATGAATGGGCATTGTAGGCCCAACATTTTTCATAATAAAATTAATGATTAATTAATGATTATTAATAAAAAATTAAGGAAAAATAAAAATTTATAAAAAATAATAAAAAAGTTATAAGAGTTTTTTGACTAAAATGAACATGAAGTTGTAATACTGTAAAAATGGTACATACATTATAAGGTATTACAATTTTATGAGTATTTTCAATTACAGCAATGTTTTTCTAATTTTACAGTAATATAATATCACTATAAATAACAAAAATAAGGATACATAATACTTTATGTGGGGTTACAGCAAAAATGCTGCTTTTGTTTTTAATATTTTAAATTGTAATTACATCTGAATGTATTATTGGCAAATCAGTATATTTTCTTGTAAAATTTAACAATCACTGTTTCCTTTTATTTCAGCATGAGTATTTACATACTTTAAAAAAAAGTGTTTTTTACCACAGAAGTTACAGCAGTCCACTTTCATGTACAAATCCAACAACTGCTTCAAAAGATGTGACAAATAGATGCATTTTGAGGGGCCAGTTATAAGAAAAATGCTATTTCAACTGGATTTACATTGATGTCAATATGATGTCAATACAACATCAAATGAATGCCTATAATGCAACGTTGATTTGACGTCATTTCAATGTCAAAAATATTGGGCTATACTTACATTAACCAATTTCAGTATGGGATAAACCTCATATTTTCACCTCATTAAAAACCTTGAAGAATTTAATGTATGATTTGAATTTGAAATGATGTGGTGCACCATCTTGATCAAATCTTGTCTGAAATTTGACATCAAATTGACATCGAGGTGCCCGCTGGGTTAAAAGCGATCTTGATGACGTCAATGTTTAAGATGCACATCAAGCACAACTAAACAAAAAAATAAAGTTTTATTGAAGTGTGTTAACATTAGTGTTTGGTGTCTATGATTACAGAGTCTAATTACTGTAATAAAATGTAACAGAGGGGATTACTCTTCATTTATTAGTCATTTGTAATGTACTTGCATTTGTTAAATTGACTTAATATTTTTATTCAATATTTCCTTTTATTCGGTTATTTTACTGAAATAAATAAGGGTTACTAATGGTCACAGTTTGTTACATGTAATGTTTAATTTATTAAAAAAATATTTATATTGTCATTGTGGAGTAGGTTAATGAGTTTTTTGTATAAAGCAGAGTGTACTTTATGTAGCCCGATGTAATTATTACATTTTGAGGAAACATACCCAACATTGGTAATGAATATAATTAATTTGCACTGTATCTAAAGATCAATTAAAAATGTTTTTTAATCTTTTTTATTTTACCTCAGTTATCAACAGCGGGCACGCGCAGTGTTCAATTAAACTGCGCTCTATAAGCGGCTGCTAAATGAGCGCGCGCGCCAAAATGCTCGTACATGGGAAAATCACCCGCTTCGAATGTTATCAGTGGATTGAATGGGCGTTGTCAGTGGTTATCAGCTGATTCATATGGGCCAGATGGGGCTGCTGCGTCTACTGGTAGGCTCAGAAGGCTGTTATCATCCATCCTAATGGCTAACCACCATTTCAAATACAAGAGAAGACTCCAGATCCAGTCCCAGAGGAATCCAGCTCATCGGTGATCGAACGTCTACAAGATAACGTGGTGACGTTACGCTTTTTCCCGCTTGATATTTTCACTCCCGCATCATATTTCACTTACTTTCAGGTAAGACCATTTAAATGATAAACTGGGGATTTAAACTAACTTATTTGCCAATAAGTAAATAAATGCAGAAAATGTCTTTTAATTGGCGTGACATGAGTGTTGACATAACGATATAGATTTCATAGTAGCCTGCGTTATAGTTACATGCTTTATGTTAGCATTAACGTTTGCTGTCTGAAGTTTAGTTTAACGCAAAATTACTCTGTAACTGTTCTATGCTGTAAGACAGTTTATTGCATTTTATAACGTTAAGTTATCTACTCGTTAACGCTTCACTGAAGCTAACGTTATATTATACTCGTATTGCGTGAAGTATTCAAACCCAAGACGTACTTTTATAGCAAATAAAGTTATATGTGTTTAAATGTGTATGTCTATCTAATAGAGTCACCAAATACATACACCTCATCTGCATCCCATGTTCATTGATGTGTTTATGTCTTTTAGGCTGTGATGAGAAGTATGGGTTGCTGCTTGCCTTAACTAATAATTGCCAAAATTTCTGATTTTAGATATGGGAAAAGCAGTTAAGGGCGTACGCTTCAGGAGCGTTAAGATTAAGGTGCTGAGGAGGTCTATCACTGGCCCTGCAAAGGTTTCTTACCTATATCAAGGTCTCCCCGAGCCCAACTGCAAACTGACCCCCCCTTCAGACCCTCACAGGTCTATTACACCTCAACAGGCTGAACCTGATGATGTGGTACCGAGCTGCAGCTCATGTTCTGAGACTGCGTACAGTAAGGCAAAGAAGAGAGAGCTTCATGCCTGGGATGCAGTTAAGGATGACATGCTTAAGGTGTCATTTGAAGGTTCAGCACCAATCACTACCCAGTGTGTTGTCTGCCAAGAACATGGAGATTATAGGTGTGTTGAGTGCAGCACCACTGCAGTGTTTTGTGAGGCTTGTCTGAATTCACTGCACCTTCCTGATAAGTGGAACGTAAGAATAATAGCATGCAGTCATACACACAGACAATAAACTCACAGTTATTCATTAATTTCTTCAAATTGTTTTTGAACTATGTAGCTGTTCGTGTCTCAAGTTTATTGTTTTAAAAACTTTGTTAGAGCTATAATTCTTTCTTACAGAATGCTTACTATGAGCCATCCACCCTGAGGTTATTCCTATATTTACCTGAAGGCCATGGCACCCATGCATTCTACACAAAGGACATGAAGGTCATTGTCAGCACAGGTTTGTCATTTTACAAATTCATTTAATTTTCTTAAAAGGTAAAGGAATCAAATCCGTTTAAATGTGAAATAAGGATTTCATCAAAATTTGTCAAAATATCTAATAATTATAGTAACAATATTTATAAAATGGTCAGTTCTGGTCCTTGATTCTGATTGGCTGAGCCAAATTCTAAAACGTTATAAAGTACCCCGATTTATACAAGCTGACTGAATTACATAGCCTTAATAACACTTCGTTTACTTTATTTTATTAAAAGCAGGGGGTAACAGTGTGTTTTATAACAGCAAAGGGGGTTTTAATGACTTTGTTTAGCATCGTGCCACAACGCCCTTAGCTGTTATAAAACTCACTTTAATGCACTGCTTCGCAGGCTTATTGCGTTATTAAGTTATTAGTGACACACTCAAGGGATTTAGTCTATACTGATAAGGTCTCTATAGTAGTACTTGCTTATGTTTTTTTTTATTTTGCAGGACGGCTCTGCACCGTCACAGTCAATATGTGTGCGTGTGAACCAGAAACGTGCACTCTGCTAAGGTATGGGCTCTGGCCAGCAACAGCCGACAAGCATCAGACAGCCTTCTCCATACCTCTGCTAGAGCTTTTTGTTTGTCTGTCACTGGAGTGTCAGGTTTCTGTTGAGGGTTTTTGCAACACCCTGCGCTGGAAAAATAACCTTACACTTGCAGAGGTAAGCCAGTTTCCAGAGGTCAGTTTGAAGTCCTGTCTATAATGTGAACATTTCTGTTACTTTCATAGAATATTGATGAGTCCATATAGACAAACCATCTTGGATTTACAGTTGCT
This sequence comes from Triplophysa dalaica, assembly GCF_015846415.1. Classification (NCBI taxonomy): domain Eukaryota; kingdom Metazoa; phylum Chordata; class Actinopteri; order Cypriniformes; family Nemacheilidae; genus Triplophysa; species Triplophysa dalaica. The sequence continues at coordinate 26,003,789 of NC_079546.1, read as the reverse complement.
TGCAAACATATTCTTGCTATTTTGCTATAAAATAACAACTTCTCAGTGAACCACAGTCTACAGATGTGAGTGTGGGATACAGTAATGTTTTCACTGACTCCTGCTTATACCGTAGGTTAACGCACTTTACAGAGCCCTGGTGGGAGAATCCATATCTCATTTTAGGCATCACCACTTCCGAAAAATAAGTTTGGTAGATGTTTGCCCACAATTAGGTGATGGGACCACATGTCCAGCATGTCCAAAGGTTGGTTCTAGTTCCAGCGTGGTACTTGTTTGATTAACCATAAATGCATTCTCCATTACCTTATGGCATTGAATTGATAAAAATTGAAAAATTTCTTAATTTTTTGTATAAAGAATTATAATAGAATAGTAATAGTATAAGTGTCAACCTGTTGCATATACAAAACCAGGATTACTGTAAGTGTTTGTCTTCCAGGCGGATGGAGATGTGATAGTGACATTGGATGCCAACTTTGGCCTTGTGAGAAAGCAAAGCTCAGGGACAAGTGCGGTTGAGCCATTACATGGAACCCGCATGTTTGTTAGTGAAAAGGATGTAGAGGAATACCTGCTATCACATCTTGACAGCTCAAAGCCTCACGAGGTAAGACATAGTTGTAGAATACGCCGTGAAATATTAGATTTAAAAAAGACCATTATTCCTCCAATAAATCTCGGTTTTCCTTTAATCTTTAGGACTGCAGTAACTTCAAGGCTGCCAACGTGCTGAGGTCACCACAACAAGCTAAGAAACTTGATGTTACAGGAGTGTTTGGAGCCTCCTGTCGTCATGAAATGCCCCTAATGTTTGTCAACATGAGCCAAGGAGAACGGCAAGTCTATGCCACAGTAGTGATAATTCTCCTGTTTTATTCTACTTATTCAAAAACATTTTTGAATAGCTTGACCCTAGCATTAGCCATATTTTAATTTTATATGTTAAGGGTTACCATTATTTTCCTGCTATTTGAACAGTTAATTCCTGTTAAAGTTTTTTTACAGTGCACTCCCTGTAATGTTTTTCTACAGGAATTTACTGTGAATCACAGAAAAAACAGGAAACAACTGGCAGCAGTGTTACCATTATTTTCCTGTTAAATCACCATTTATTTTGTTTCCATTAAATATTGTTAATTAGGGTTAGCATAGTAACGTGTACTGATTGTTATAGACATATTCTAGTTAGAGTTAATACAAAAGGCATAATCCTTCAGGTAACACTTAAGTGAAAGAAAACTAATAGTTCCGTGTTGAAATTAACTTTTTTTTATTGTAATACAAACACTGAAAGGTAAATACTTACAAATGTAGGCACACATGGATCAGACCAATCACAAAAATATACTGTATATCATGTTCATTGCCGACATCTGTGGTCACTGGACGGAAAATAACAACTGCGTCTGTCTTAAACTAGCAAAGACACTTGCGTTTGGCTTTGCGCTGCGTTGGTGCAAGATAGGGCCCAAAACCTCAACATTTAATGTTCCTTGAACTGCTAAAATTCATTTAAAAAGACTCAAAGGATATACACTGTGACTCCTGGTCACATAAAAATGTTACACATAGGCTCAGATTAATCACAAACAAATTTCGTTTTCTCATGTTCATGGTTTAAAAAGTAACAAATACATTTTTAAACCCAAATACATTTTTCATTATAACAAAATACTGAACTTCATATGCAGTGTTACCTAAACCACTAAAATTCAACATGTATGAATACATTCAAACCAATAGTTAACACTTAATGGAACTCTTCATCATTAAAGAGCAATAAACAATAAAAACACTGTCACTGCTTAGACCACAAACCATTTACTCAAAGCATACAATGAGGATCCTTTGCAAAGTCTTGGGTCTGTATATGACAGAGAAAGAGAGAGAGAGAGAGAGAGAGAGAGAGAGAGAGGGAGAGATAGGATTTCCATAATTTCAAATTTCAATCCAAAATTACATCACATGGCTTGACCTAACAAAAGCTAATTTTAGAAACAGAGCTTAAAACGGACAGAATAACATAAAATAATAGAAAGTGTGATGAGCACAATTCATTGAAAGAACAAAAAAAAGAATGGCAAAAGAGCACAGAAGAGAAGTTCAGCATTCTCACTTTGAAAGGCAGATGAGAATGAACATTAGAATGAATTTCCCCAGTCCCCTTAGTCATTGCTGTTTGAACATATGTGTAATGTATACATCCTACTCAACATTTTCAAATGAAATCCCACTGAAAGTCCATTTTCTTGCGCAAGAGGCTGGTGACGTGTGAATTGACAGTTCATCTTTTTTCCCCTTTGCAGCCTTTGTCCCTTTTTCTGGGTTTATACCCACAAAGCGTCTGAAAAATTATACACTGGTTAAAAATCTAGTAATTCACACAGACTAGCAGCACAACAAATGTACATGAACTACCCTCAACATGCACTATCTTCTTGCCTCTGCAAATATTTTAAGTTGCACTAAAACTTTCTAAATCAAAGTTAATTGCTAAATCCCGTCACCAGACCTGTGGAAACCATGCTTGAGCCCCAGCCCTGTCACAAAGGTGGACTGGCTGTTGTCCACAAAATTGACAAGAAACCATAATGCAAGCCAATTAGATTTATTAATAGATTAGCAGTAAATTGCTAGATTAAAGCAAGTAAGAAACCATTCAAATTTTCACCTGTTTCTGAGACATACATCCTGGGATATTATCTTGAACAGCAGTGTGATAATGGATGGTAACGTTACCCTGCATCTGCATCTGTAATGAAAAAATATATATAAAAAAAATGTAAACATTTATCTACAACTCAATGATAATCTGGATTTACCTCATTGATAGGCTAAAACACACATAAAAGTCACACCAGCATGTCTGGTAGCCCAAACAGCTATAATTATAACAGCTCATCTTACTTCATGTGGTGTAAGTCCGTGGCGTTTAACGTTAGTATACATCAACATCACTGATAGATGTTAAAACTGTGCATGACTTTGAAGAAACTCTGTAATCTCACCAGATTATTGATATTTTGGTCGATGAAATCACCGCGATCTTCCGACATGGATCTCCGTGTTCGATGCAGGTTCAAATGCCGCCTTCAACGTTACGCTCCTTCCCAGATAGCAAATTGACTCCGGATCCAGAACAGATAAGGATGGCGGATCCGGACCAGATCCGGGGCAGACCCGTTCAGGACCCGTTTACAAAGCAGCTGATCCGCCACGGATCTAGTCATTCTCTCTAGATACCTTCAGATCCCTCATTTAAAAGTTTTCTGGCCAAAACTAGCTAAAGAAATATTTCAAATCTTATTGACCAACATTGGATAGAATGGATTGCTCTTTCATTTTTAATATGCCTTCCTTTTTTAATAATAATAACACATGAGGAAATCATTCAAAACGCATAGTAAACTCACCCGTTTAAGCCAGTAACAATTAAAATTTAAAAATAGGTCATTACAGACTGTATTTATGTATACAATTGTATTACAGAAAATGAAATGCAACCATAAATTGTACAAATATTTTTATTTATTTAAGGAAAATAACACTTTTTTTAATGTAGCTCAAGAATCATTTAATTAAATATTTTTTTTGTGTAAACTGGGTTTTTAAAAGATTGATCAATATAAACTTAAAAAAAATACTTTTTAAAGTAGTAAACTTGTCTTTATCTTAACTGGTAAACGAACACTGAACACACAAGTTAAAGTTAAACAGTAGAACACAACTGTTGGGTCCTGACACTGGGTCTGCTCCCCTGTCTGCTGCTAGGTTGAACCACCGTATCACATGTATTGTGGTCTCATCATCAGTGGCGGCACGGGAGACATGGCTCTTTCTCACAGCACCTGTAATACACAAGCAGAATTATTATTAGATCAGTTCATGAAATCACAAAGGAGCTACCATTTTTTTTTTAAAGAAAACACCACCGTTTTACATATGTCTTACCTCAAGCTAGACAAGTTGATATGTATCTGTCCCATCTCAGTGAGTGCACTTAATCGCTATGAAGTGTTTGCTGGCTTCTTAAATCATCCCTGTTTGGATCCTAATGAATGAATGGAACGAATGGTTCTAAGCTAAACGCTAACGTAGTGGCACCCTGCAGCGATTAAGTGCACCCACTGAGACGGGACAGATATGTATCAACTCTTTTAGGTTGAGGTAAGAGCATAATGGCATATGTAAAAACGGTGGTGTTTTCCTGTAAGGATACACACAACCAATGTTTTTAAAACAAAAGTGTGATATCTGACACTTCTCTTTGTCTATGACGAGTCATTCAGGTACTGGGCTACTCAACAGCGGTTGACTGTCAAAAATAGTCTGAATGTAAACCCTAGGTGTATTTGATTGATTCAGGATTAGACAAAAACAAACTTCGCAAGAAGGATACATGATGTATCGTTAGATACATTTTTAACCCAAAATGTTTTGTGCTTATATTTTTAAACCAGGCAAATGTCATTACATTTACTTACACAGGAGGAACTTCCTAGACTCCATCTGATTTTAAGATTTTTTCCTACGTATAGGACAGGCTTAATTTACGTGTAAATATGTACGTCTTATGTGTGAGATCAGGCTGACTTACCAGAATATTGGCAGAATTTATAAGTTTACAGAAATTATTTGCATCTTTCATATTTTTGACCCATCGCTCATTTATTTTTTGCTTTGCAACTTTTATGGCATTGCAAGAAGAACATTTTTTGAATGTTGACCCAGGCATCCTGGAATAAACAAAAAACACACATGAAGATACATGTAAAAAGTCATTCAATGGAATGTTATATTGTAGTGGTGGCGTGGTGTTGCATTTTGGAACATGTCATATATTTGTTATAAACAGGTCAAAGTTGGTCCAAACAGTTTCAAGTTGTCATAAACTGATCTAAACTGCTTAAATAAGGAAATTAGTTGATCTAAATTAACCCGAGCCTAGACCAATGGAAGATTAACTCTTCGATTTAAACCAGTGTCAATAATCCCTGTTGAAAAAAAAAATAGCATATGCTGGGTTAGGTATGTTTTGATGCTTGTATGACCAGTCTTACCCGCTATGGACCAGCAGGTGACCATCCAAGGATCATCTTAAACCAGCACATGCGGCTAAAACCAGCATCAATCAAAACATACCACACTAGTATATGCTTGTTTCTCAGCAGGGATGTTCCAAGCTGCAGCTGTTTCAGCAGTTAGTGTGTTTTTAAGGGTAATATGTACAGGTTGATTAAATATCACCCATTTTTATAAAACAGTACATGTACTTAGTATACAATTATCCTTTCTGACTTAATCTGAGCTCCTAAAACATTTTATTAATAAAGAAAAAAGATCGGTTAGATAATGTTTAATACTGCATCATTATAGCCTACGGAATTGATGTTTGGAAAACATTAGCACATCTTGGCCGCAAAACACGTTAATACATAATTAAACTTTATAGATTTTAAAAGATCTTCTTAGTTAAATGAGAAACGACATATCAAGTGAGAATAATTACTGATCAACTATTATAAAAATACTAAATGTACACTTTACTTGGAAGACAACATCAAGTTTTAACTAATATAAATAAGAAAAACACGGATCCTTACCTGTACCGCTACTTTTCTCAGCACGCAATGCGCGGGAGATTACGCAAAACGTCAAACACCGGAAGTGGTCCAAGCAAAGCGAAAAAACTATTTGTACCTGATAACGCAGCATGTTCAAAAATACAACCCAAACATATTATATAATATATTAAGTTTCATGCTTTGTTTCAAATATTCTTTCCATATTTTGTTTTTTATTTTATACCCGCACTCTGAAATACTTAATTGGTCAGTCTCGACATTTTGTTTCAATATTCACCCTTAGCTAAAATTAACCACTATTTTAATTCAAGTAAAAGTATTTTAGTGTTTGTAGCAATTATTTACACTAAAAAAGTCACCCTAAGCCTATGTGTATTCTCGCGTAAAATCCTATGCCCGTTCTGTACAATAGACTAACAACATATAATAATATAAACAATATGATATAATAAACAATAAACGTACATATAGGCTAATATTACAGGTATTACCTTTATTATTATGTTTTATATATAACTACGAAACACACTTGTGTTTATTCAGTTTATTTTTACACCGAATACCCCTTAATACAACTCTTACAGTTTATTGGCTTGTGTCTTAAATTAACATCTTCCACCCAGTAAATGCAAAATTGTTCGTAAATTTACAGGGATTTGCAGCAATCCAACTCATGTTGCACTTTTGTCCAAAAACATTGTGAACTGGCATATACTGCATATAATTCCTTTTTTTCAAGATTTTAACGTTCACACAAAAGAACATTTACAAGTTGACTAATAAAACTTGCAGACAGCGATCCCAGAGATGGTCTAATTGGGGAAACCCTTATGGATAACATAGATCACTTAAAACATATGTAAACATGTTGAAAATCAATGGGCAGACATTCGATTCCTTACATGAATATATCTTCCCTCACAGAAGCAGTTTATTCAGTCTAGTAAAGCTTCTCTTTCATTAAAATCTATTTAAAAACAACAGCTGGTCTCCTTTCCTGCGATTGCTAAAGCAGCAGTTTTAGCATTTGCAATATTTGGCTAAAGGTTTCAGACTTTCCATCTAGTGGCTTTGGCAGTCCTGTAGTGAAGTTTTTCTTTCATTAAAATCAATTTAAAAACAACAGCTGGTCTCCTTTCCTGTAGCATTAGCCTTTTTGGCTAAAATTGCAGCCTTTCCATCCAACGTTAGCAGCTTTGGCATTCTAAATAACCTTTCAGGATAGCGGATTTCCCCCAGCATGCAATGGGACGTGACGTCGCTTCGCGTTCTTTATGCGTAATCATTTATACGTTATTAATGTGAAAATACGTAAGATCCTAACGTTGCTGAAGCCTTTATACGTGTATATTATACGTAGATGCGTCTATTTAAACGTAACGTTCATATGTATGCTAAAGACAACATTTACGTAAAAATAGATACGCGTTGCACTATCAGGGTGACTTCTTATTGTTGATGTTTCTTCTTTGTGTTTGTTAACAGCAGGTGTTCATCATTAATGATCAATCATCGCTTGTAATGTGAACTCAATTGATTATTTAACTGCATGAATAAATTAACATTTCACACCAGAAAGACTCAAAGGGTTTTTCAAAACGTTTAATCAGGATAAAATTGATCCGGATTTAGTAATCCTTTTTTTGCGATCCATGATCACGTTATCCAGCTTACTTTTGAAGCCAGTTTTTTAAAGCAACATCGGATTGGATCAATCTGATCCGGATAGGAACTTTTCAGGATCACCAAATCTGGATACCCAGTGCTGGATAACCAGTGCTCAAACAGGATAGGAAATCACAACGTAGAACTATAGATATGTAAAGAGCAACAAGTAGAATAGCCAGTTTGGGGTCAATATAAGTTTATTTTTATTTGAAATGAAAACACACACATTTAAAAAAAAACTAAAAACAAGAGAAACCCCACCCCATCCTCTTCCAGCAGTCTGCTCATCTGAGACCTACAACACAAACAATTGAGCAATTGAGCGTTAAAATGGAGTTCTGAGAGCGGAACCACAGAAAGCATGCAACATAACCCTTGCCTGTATTGTCCTGCACACATCGCTACTAAGCGCAATGTCCCTCTCTGTGCTGACAATGATGCACCTGAGCCCCTTGGAGACCCTAACCAACCTCCTGCATTCTGCCAGAACGAGCGACAGGACGTGCAACAAGTGACGCAATAGTAAGACACTATTTCTGATTTGGATTTGTTTTGGACTTCAAAAATCCGTGATTGCCATTCTTTGCATTTTTTTTTGTTATTCTGTAATCATTGCATGCATCACTAATACATATTCTAAAAACAAAAATATTTTCGATTGTGATGAATATATATATATCAAATAGTGACAGAATAAAATGTATTGTTTTTGGTCAATTTTGACAGCTGTTTGGAGGATTATTTTATGAGGCCAAACTCTTTCTACTTTGCTGTAGGCCTATACTGAAAGGCTGAATACATTAAAGCCTACCTAATCACTGTAGCCTGATGGATGAACAAATGATATTAAAAACTTATGAATAAATTGGATAACTTGTAAGATACTGCATGATCCAAATATAGTATTATTTGATAATTTTTTTAAGTTTTCATTACATTTTGGTCATGAAATCCACGCTGAATCCACCCTTCTGATGGGATCAATTTAATCCAGATTTTTTGGATCAAAGTGATCCAAATCCTTCAAAAAAGTTCTGAAAAACCCAAACTAAAGGTTTGATCCGGATCAAAACCAAGATTGGATTTCGTGATCTAATCCGATTATGTAATCCGTTTTTTCTTTTGAAAAACCCATTTTCAAGATTTGATCCAATCTGTTATCCAAAATCCTTGTGGATTACTTTTGAAAAACCGGGCCCTGCATGTTTAACGTAATCTCGTGTATGTGAACGTGTTAAAAAATTCCTACTACTTATTATTTTCCAGTGTTATAACTTCATAATTAAAGCATAATTGAAGAATTTTGCATAATTATGAATAAATTGCATATTTAACCGTTGTAATTATCATGTTACCTGAATAACAAAACTGTCTTCTTTTGATCATTTGGGCAGTTACATCGTAGTACACCACTTTTTATGGTAGGACTACACCAGTGGACATCTTGATATAATTTGTGACAGAATAAGTGTGTTTATTAATGTGTGTGACTGCTGCATCATGGGTAATCTGCAGATCTGTGGTTTGAAAGAGGTGTGAAGATGCTCATGTTCTGCTTTTGTGTGTGTGTGTGGAGACAGAAGAAGAACGGAGGTGTGATCAGCTTTAATGAAGGCTGTGCGTCTGCTCTGCTCGGGCAGGAAAGTCTTGTGTTGAATGAATCTGTAGAAAACCTTCATCATGTTAGTCCTGTTAAAGTCTCTGATAACAAAAGTCATAACTGAGCACTGTGTCCAATTATTTTAAGACAACAGAAGTATTTTACAAATATCACCATTAAACTACAGAATGTGTTCTAGTCTATAATAGTGTCATGACTCAGTCGATGAGAAAAGAGGAAATGAGAAACACAGGAAGAGCATCAAATTTTCTCACAGAGAACTATAAGTAGATGATGAGAAGAGACTCAGTAAGAGAAACACAACATGACTGAGAAGAGTGATATATGTCTGCTGGGACTGATCCTTCTCTCTTCACTATTCACAGGTAAACTATACAACACATTTATTTCATCAGATTTCATTTCATTACTCTCACTGACATTCTGACAAACATGTTCAGTTTCATCTCATGTCACATTTATTATAGAGTTCATGTGTCTTCACTTATGGAACAAAAATGTATGAATATTCTCTCAAACCAATTATTTTACATCATACATTTCCATATATTGGAAGCTGGTGCTAATGTTTTTTGATATACAGCTGTAGTAGAGTAGGCGGGGCGAGACCGTGGTTCGAGTCCGGTGAGTAATTGTGAATTAGTGCCAGCTGTGCGCACACCGGGCTCGAATCACGTAGGGGAAGGGAGCATATAAAAGGAATGAGCGACCGGACCGTCGAAGAGAGAGGACCGGGCCCGGACTTGTGTTATGTTTGTATTAGTATTTTTATTTATATTTATATTTTGTTCGCCGGCGGTCGTCCGTGAGGGGCCGCCGGCTGTTATATTACTTTATTAAATGTTTAAAATGTCTTCCGGTTCCCGCCTCCTTCCTTCCTTTTAATGAACTTTTCTACAACAGAAATATGTGCATTGACAATATATGGACATATATTGAACATAAAATATATTTAGAAACGAAGACAAAAATAAAACTGAAAAAGGTTCACATGTAGATGTGATTGTTTAGTATACACATATAGGCCGGGTTTCACAGACATGGTTTAGCTTGAGCCAGGACTAAGCCTTAGTTGAATTAAGATATTTAAGTCGCTTTTAAGATATGCCTGAGTAGAATACATTACTGGTGTGCATCTTGAGACAAAACAATGTCACTGATATATTTTAAGATATTTCTGGGCAAATTATATTGAGTTAAGACAGGTCACAAAATCATTTTAGTCTGACTAGCCTTAAGCCTTGACTGTGAAACCGGGCCATAGTGTTTAATGTTGTATTACTATGAAATGTAGAAGGGTCTCTAGTGTGTAATTGTGTGGGGTTACCGTGGGAGAGGCTGTGAGTCTGTGGTTAGGACAACAATTGATCGAATATCTTGAAGATCAAATATTACTATATTGTGCACTATTCAGTAAAGCAATTGTCTTTTCAATAAGTGCTTCAGTTTGAACAGGAGTGCTTAGGCTATTGTGAAGTGGCTATGGTTTAAAATATGAAACATGTATGTTGTAATTCTTAACATAATACATTTTATGGCATTTTATAATACACATTCAGTCCCATATCTTATCACGTGTACATCATTATATTATAAAGTATTTTACTGGTTATAAAATTACATATATTGGAACATATAACTAAATATATTATGGTCAATATATTTTTCAATATATGAAAAGTGGCAATTCCTTATGTATTATTTAATATATCTTAATATATTTACACAATTTATTATTATCTATATTTTCAAATATACCATTATTATATATTTCACATTCATATATTAGGAAATATATTTTCTTTCCGTAAGGGTTATTCTCACATTTAAAAGTCTGATGTCAAATCACACGAGATCTTTTACTTGACCACTTCAGCTTTATACTTCACAGAGGCTATTTTTGACTGCCATGTATGGGTTTTACTCGCACGCACAGGCCAGTGTTGTTTTTAAACGTGTCAAATGTTTATTTTTATTTCACAGACACGATTAGCAACACTATACCAGCGTGTTTCCAACATAGTCTACTTGTGTGTGTGTATTTACTGTAAAGTCTACAGTGTAAATACTCTTTATTTTCCTGCTGTCCTGAGGGCTGTTGTTGTGTCTCGTACCGTCCCCACAAGACAGAAGCGACAGCCGCGCAGCTTGAAACGGAGCTCTGAATACACCGTATATATCATTTACATACAGAAACAAGATTGTATAGTGTTCTTTATAGCTGATGTCAGTAAACACTCATTAGGGTGCAGACCAAAGAAACGATGCGTTATCACTTTCAGCGGAACCAACACAAGTAACACAGGAAAGTCGTGGTGTCAAACGTACACCCGCTGGTGTAAATATGAGTCTTTACCTACGGGTGTACAAATTTACACTGAAACATAGTCTTTCTGGTGTGAAATGTTAATTTATTCATGAGGTTAATGAATCAATTGAGTTGACTTTACAGTGATGATTGATCTTTAGTGATGACACCTGCTGTTCATGAAGTGTTTAGATACACAGCTGATGTAAAGCAAACACAACAGATCTATGTGTGCAACTAATGTGGTCTCTTGATATAAAAAAATATCAAAATGCTTCAAACAACTTTAAACAGTGTTTCCATAATCACTTATTAAAAGAAGTTTGAGTGTAAAAGATGTTCATGTAGAGTTAGAGGTTTAGCTGCAGTTTGAAATGTTTTAGTTGTGACGTCATCATTAGTGTGATGAGGATTCTCTTTAGTGGGGTACTTGAGGTACCTGTTTCTTTTGCTGTTGATAATGAGTTAAACAGATACACTACATGTGGTTTAAATTATTTGTTGCTTGAAGATTTTACTTGATGTCATCAGAAAATGATAAAAGTGTAATGAAATGTTTTAGTAAAGCTAGAGATGCTGATGTTTGTCAACAGTGGTGTGTAAGATAAACAGATACTGCCTTTGTCAACAATTATAAATAAGATGTTTAAAAATGTTCCACACTGACATCAAAACTCGGCATACAAATATCAATAACGGTTACAATCAATAAAATGTTAATGCTGCAGTGCATGCTGGGTAATAGAAAAGGATCAATGTGCATTTGATTATTTTCACCACCACTGTTGAGTTTTGTAGGATGACTGTTGAAGTCTTAGCATTTGTGAGAAATGTTTTAGGATCCTCTGAACAAATCTTTAAAGTTGCATTTTATCACTCTAGCTGCATTTCATTATAACAAATAACTTTTTTTTTTTTTCATTTGACTCTTACACTAAACCATAGTTGAGACCAATGCTTCTACTCAATAGAAAGACAAGACTGTGCACCTGCTTGCTTTAACATGATGTAAGTTTAGAACAGTTCTTTTCACAAGTAGGGAAAACTGTTAAGTTGGACTTTAGTACAAGTACCCAACCAAATAAAACACTGATCACCATAATGGTGAATTTAAATGACTTGTTCAATAAAAGAACATCAGAAACACTAAATACAACTTAAGCTCTACTAATGATACTTAAAGAAGTCAAAAGTTTCATTTAGTTACATGTAAATATGTATTATATTAGCATATGTGATTGTGTATTTATATGACATGAATCTGTGTGGCTACAGTCTTTATTTCCTGTTCTTGTTCATTTCTTCAGTGGACTCTGATCTTTAGTGATGACAGCTGCTGTTCATGATCAATCACCACTTGGAAAGTCAACTCAATTGATTCATTAACTGCATGAATAAATAAACATTTCACACCAGAAAGTGCATGATCATAGTAACTGCGGCCTACTTATGTGTTTATTTTATGTCTTTGTGACATGAATAAACAAATTATGAGTTTAAATCACTGTTAGTCGCTCTGTGTGTGCGTGTGTGTGTGTCCATGTGTGTGTGATTGAAACCCACCACAGCTCAAGAACAAAAACTTTCTCTACTTATACTTTCACATATAAGATCATTAATCGTCTTAATGGTGGTTTACTTCCCACCACTGCCTTGATTTCAACATGACTGCGGCGGATACTTTCCAGTGTATCAAATCTATAACATGCTTCCTGTTATACGTGTTGTGTGAAATATCACCTCACCGGGGCTCTTTTTAAATTGCAGACTAGAGCTGGACGATTCTGGATAAATTGAGGATCCCGATTCTTTTGTTTCAAATAGAGATTGCGATTCTTTTACGATTCTGAATGATGACTAAAAGTAAAACATCATTTACAAAAAGAGGTTCTGACAAAAAAAAATGTTTATTTAGGTGCATCAATATTAAAGTAAGTAAGTAAACTCAAGTGTTTTTTCATTTTTTTTATTTAAATGCAAAGTTTAACTTTCTAAAACGTATAAATGCATTGAAGTAACTTGTATATGAAATATTTCTCAGTAAAACAAACTCATAAGGTGACACTTTTTTTTATTTTATACATTTGCCTGATATCTTGCCTGATAGTAGTGTCTTTACAGAAAGACACTACTGATAAACATGACAACGCATTATTCTCACCTGTAAACTGTTTAAAATAACCTGAAAACATGAAATGATGGGCAACTTGACGAAAGCTCTGATAGCGCAGCTCCTCTATTAGCATAAATACAGTGATAAGCGGCACACTCTCTGATGACATGTTTTACCATAATGACGGATATAAACGCTCACTCGGATTTGTCCGCGCTACAAACTACAATCGTTAGTTTCGTTTCAAACATGTCCAGTTAAGATGTGAAGCATAATCAGAACAATGTATCACAATCCTGACAGACACTCATAAGAACAGTTTTGTTGTCACTGTATTAACTTTATATGTTGGTCTGTTATTTGGTGTGAGATTAGAGATTAGGAGTTTGTAAACGCGTTTTATGCGTGTGAGTTGGAGACTCTCTGCTTTAATCGCAGTGACGTCACTAGTGTGATGATTTGACACAGAAATAATGAAAGTGTGTGTTTTAAAAAGACTGTTTGTGACGTCGTTACCTTATAATAATAATTTTAACTCCTGCGGCAGCAACAACAAATATTGAAGCGTTATGATTTTAGTCCGAAGTGTAAATTTATAGACACACGAGAATCGTTGACTTTCATTAATGAGATCGTCTGTTCGAATCGAGATCTTTTAACGATTAATCGTGCTGCTCTATTGCAGACTTATTAAAATAATGGGCTGGAAACTATAGAGATCCATTCAGATATCCAGATGTAGAACACTTGATGTTGACATGTGTCCTGATTGTCTGAAGATCCGATCTGCTGGTTCTGATCACAGAGATCACATGTTAATGCCAAATATAAATGCACCCAATGATAGAGGAACTAGATCACCTTCTGTTCTGTCAAATCTTCTGATTTATGTGATGTAAAAATAATAAAAGTCTATCTGTACTGACCTCACAGAATGACTTAACCTGCTATCCAGCGAGTTAAACACCTCCACACAAAGAGTCTCGTACACCAAGTTTGCAATTGAGAACTTTATCATGCTTTGGTGTGAAACTGAAATACATAAACACCAGTAAGTGCAAAGTACTTGAGTACCACAAATGCATTACAAACCCAATGCAACACGTAACTAGACTATAGAGTCATGAATTATGTATGTAGAGGAGTTAGCATACAAGGTAAGTATTATAAGTATAAGTATGAACTTCAAGGTAACAGTTGCATAGGAAATCAATAACAACTTAGCTGTCAATTAACATTATCCATATCACACTTTACACTAAATAACACCACATTCATATATTTTACTTCTTACTTACAAGGAATGCTTTCAAAGGGCTAATAAGGAGAAACCGACACCAGAATTTCCGTGCTGCTTCATCTAGCGTATTTACTTCCTGAATGTCCGCTCCGTATCAAATGGTTTCAAAATAAAAGTCTCCGGCTACACAACTAAAATCTAAGACTGGCGATACCAGAACACTATCTGTCATTAAAGGGTTCAAATCACCGAAACAGAAACACCCCTAACCCCATCTTTTGCTTTCTTCAGCGCCCCACTAATGTCCGTCCTGTGCATTGTGATGTATTAATATGAATGATGTCATCTGCTGTTTCAGGTGTGAGTGAAGCAGAAGTGACTGATGTGTTCATCAGTTCTGGTGAAAGTGTGTCTTTGTCCTGTAATGATGCTCTTCATCAATGCTCCTCAACTACATGGAACTACAGTAATTATACAACATCATCTACAGTAGAAGTGTTTGCTGGAGGAATAAATAAGAATAACACAGAGAGATCTGAGAGACTGAGTCTGACATCTAACTGCTCTCTCAACATCTATAAAACAACACAACATGATGGTGGACTTTACATCTGCAGACAATATGTGAATGGAAGTCATCATGGACCTGATTCATGTGTTAATCTACATGTTCTTCATGGTCAGTGTTTCTCTTCATTTATATGAACACATGTTTAACTTCAGATCACAGTTCTCTTTATCTCTTGTGTTTTCACTGAAACTCATGAGTACTGCGAGTGTGTTGTGTGATTTGTGTTTCAGTGTCTTCATCATCATCATCATCACAGACTGAGATAAGAGCAAACACATCTCTCACTTTCTCCTGTCAGCTGTTTTCATATGACTGTGATCATGAGTTCAGTTATTATGGATACCAGCTGTT
The DNA here is from genome assembly GCF_015846415.1 of Triplophysa dalaica. Lineage (NCBI taxonomy): Eukaryota > Metazoa > Chordata > Actinopteri > Cypriniformes > Nemacheilidae > Triplophysa > Triplophysa dalaica. The sequence continues at coordinate 25,988,329 of NC_079546.1, read as the reverse complement.
GTGGATGAATCAGACTGATGTTGATCTACAGACAGACTCCAGATATCAGATTAGATCAGATAAACTCTGTCTCATCTCTCTGACTACAACACTCGTGAATGAAGACGACAACACAGAGTTGAGATGTGTGCTCAAACACAAGAATGACATCAAGACCTCAGTCACATATACTGTCAGATTTACAGGTAAGACATCACTCTGACAGGAGTGTCCTGAACTCAAAGTGACTTCAGTCATTAAACTCTGTACTGATGATGAAGAAATGACATAAACATGAAATATGATTGTGATGTTCTACAGTATGATGTCTCTGAACATTCATCATCTTCTACAGATTCAAACAAGATTCTAGTGACCACCACAAACCCTGAGAGATTCTCAACTCTTAAAACACCAGAAACTACACAACAACAAGGTATATTCCCACTAGAAATGCTTTGTCCCTGCTGGTGCTGAATACATTCCCAGAACAATCTGATATGGTCACGATGTGGAGTTGTTTAAAGGTTCTGGGGACCTTATTTGTGGACCTTCACAGAACGTATAGGCGACGTTTACTGAATGACATTTTCATAACATTTGCAGGACCTTCAGAGGACCAAACCAAAATGTTTCCTCCCAAAATGACAACTAGTTATGTTATTTACTTTTCCTTTTGGCAAAGAAAGATCTGTTTGCTTTATCATGGTCTGTATTAAGAGACTTCTTTAGCTAATCTTGAAGTTTATGATTTTATAAATAATGACAATTACCTTTAAAAAAGAATGATACAATAAACAAACAATTTTTACAGACAGATTTAGACATTAGACAGATTTAGAAACTCATCATACAAACATCAACAATGGTGACCAACGTCAAACTAATTTAAAGCTTTCTTATATTGATCGTCACCATTGTTGAGTTTTGTGTGATGACTGTTGATGTTTGTGGCAAGGGGGGCGTGGTCTGACACGGTCTGCGGCAGAGAGGCGTGTCGGGAGAACGACGGTAAGCAAGCAGATCAACGCTATAGTGAAAACACCTGCTTCTTGTTCTAGTAATTGGCGAGGAGACGCTTTTAAGGCTCAACGGAGGAAGCAAACGGAGAGAGAGAGACGGCTGAGAAACGTGTTCGAAAGGAAGCCTCGTGACGTTGTGTCCAGGACTAAAGAGAAGGAATCTCCCTCGACGAAGAGGATTGGAAAGACAAAGAATCTTACTCAACGAAGAGATAAAGAGACTGTGTGAATGTTTGATCCCGGAAGTGAAACCCGGAAGTAAAAATAAAGATTCTTACGTTTCTCAGCCACGCCGACCCTTGCCTCCTTTCTTCCCTTGAACTTGAACTTTGTTACAATGTTGAAGTGTGACAGTAATTATTTTGTAACAGTGTTTTCCACTTTTTATAAAAGGACATTTTCGTAATGCATGACAGCATGAATCTCAGTATTACTTAAAGAATCTTCACTTTACTGTTGCACATATCATATCATAAAAAGCCAATTTTGTCAACGTAATCTTTTTTTATTTTATCCTTTAAAAACAAACACGTCTTCTTATAGAAACACATCACATGTTTTGAACGAGGAAATTGTATAGACACAATGAAAGTCCAGAGTCAAGAGTACAACTGAAGTAAACACAGTCATTGTGGTTTGTTGAAATTTAACATTAATAGTATTAACTATAATTGAAAAAAAGAATCTATTTTTAACATTGATTCTATTGTTTGTACCTGTTAGCCTGCTGCCTGTGGTCAGAGAACGTCCTGAATGTTCTGTGAAGGTCCACCAAATAACATCTCCACATACTGTAAAATATGACACATTGATACTACAGGATAGTATTGGCTACTACTTTACTGTGCTGTAATTTCACAGTTATTGACAGGGATGAGTAGTATTTAAAATTAATGTATTTAAAATATGTATTTGAACTACAAAATACTACTAAGTATTTTAACACTTAACATGCATTAAAAGGTTCACCCCCCAAACAAAATTCTTTCATCATCTACTCACCATCAGGTTGTTTCAAAGCTATATAAATGTATTTGTTCTGTTAAACACAGAGCAAGATATTTGTAAGAATGTGATCACTTTTCAGTTCTGTGACATCATCCACTACCATAGTAGGAAAAAATATGTTCTGTTGAACACCGAAAGAGATCGTTTGATGAATTTAGGAACACAAACAGTTCTGGGGCTCCTTTGCCTACCATTACATTTTTCCTACTATGGCAGTCAGTGATGTCACAGAATTGAAAATTGCTAACATTCTTACATATATCTTTCTCGGTGTTTTATGTATTATTGGAGTTACATTTTCTTGGCACAGTTTGGAATCACACACAGACAACATTAATTTGTACAT